>NC_086345.1:5022265-5187265 GCF_032445375.1 Bacillus rossius redtenbacheri
CAGATAAACTTGTAGACGTTTTCAATTGTTTAACTATCACGAAATGAATCATATATACAGCGCATACTTTTTGCCTAATTAGCTACCAAAGTTACATTTTTAACATTTTTGGGTTGTACAAATAAGGAGAATTTAATTTATTACGGAACTTATAATTTTTTTTTATTAACTGCAATGCCTCTGGCTACTTCAAGAAATGGTTTGAATTTCTTTCAGAAAATATTAATTAATTAATTTTACCTGGCATTTCAAAATTCTCAAATTTGTTACGATTTTGACAGACAAGAAACATGAAATGAAATTTTTTGATAGAAATGCGAACCATATCATGAAGTAGCCAGTGGCATTGCAGTTAAACCTAAAAAGTTTCAGTTTTGCAATAAATTAAATTCTCCTTATTTGTACAACCCAAAAATGTTAAAAATGTAACTTTGGCAGCTAATTATGCAAAAAGTATGCGCTGCATATATTTTTCATTTCGTGAAAGTTAAACTATTGAAAAAATCTAAAATTTGATCAGTGATTTATATAAATATAAAATCATGACCTGAAATCGGAGGCACCCCCTTAACAAATTGCTTTATCATCAGGCTTACTTGCAGTCATTAACATTGTAAGAATACCTTTAAACAAATAGTCGTTTTAACGCATGCAAAACCACTGCATTATTAACTTAAAATAACATTACTTTTAATAAAAAACTTAATTTAAAAAATATATAAGTAGTATATAATAGCCGGTCCGAGATCTGGCTTCTGGCTGTGGTGTCTGTGGTGTTTTCCGCCATCTTGGATTGTGACGTCACGGCGGCCATCTTGGATGGATGTGACCTTGACCTTTGACCTTGACCTTGAATTTGATCCTCAAAATGTGTCAAAATCCGCCAAAATTGGGCAAAATTTGCCCAAAATTCCTCAAAAATCGCCAAAATTTCAATTTCAGTGAAAAAAAATTCCGCCAAAAAATCTCAAAAAATTCCACAATTCAAAAATTCCCGTTTTCGAGAGAAAAATTCCCGTTTCGAGGGAAAATTTCCCGTTTTTAGTCCTTAAAAATCCCAGCGGCTAGAAATGTCCATATGTAGGCTTAAGCATCCATGTCTACAGCCTACGATAAGCCTCTGACGTCATCATGGATTATGACGTCACCGTTGTAATTTCCGTTACGGCCGCCATCTTTAACTTTTTTATTTATTATCCGATTTTAATGAAAATTTTTTTTTTAATTATAAAAATATTCATTTAATAAAATTTCAATAAAATTTTTTTAAAAATCATACATTAACGACACGGAGCTCGGAGTCCTCGGTTCAAACCCGACGAGTGCAAAAAAAATAAAAATGGCGACCGATCCTTCCCCCCGCGGTGGCTGCAGGCATACTGACTCCCACCACTTTTTTTCAAAGCATATATATCGTCAGGTAGTATGACGTCATGTCCGCCATCTTGTCCTCGTCTGCTGGAAGCCATCATCAGTGTATCGTCGGCGAGATTGCGCTGACGCCATGTTAGTTTAATTCTTATCCGCTAGAGTGCAGTAATCATTTATTATTGCTGTGACACCCGCCATCTTGTCATTTGGCCGCCATCTTGAAAATCCGTAATTATTTAGCTAGAAATTCGGGAAAAATTCCAAAATTCATTAAATAAATTTGTAATCTATATACTGATTGATTAGGTCGACTAAGGTCCTTGGTACGATCTAGGACGATGCAAAAAAAAGGAAATATAACATCAATTTAACATAATAGTAACATGTTCGAAAATAAAAACACTGCAAGTTCTTTTACAAACATAATATTTATTACATAATTTCTATTTTACTACAGGATCACCTGCGAAGGTTAGCAATCTTACAAACATTTAGGTCCGCATAGGCGTGAAATGACTAATTCTTAGCTCCAATCGGTTTATACAAGACAGTGTCCAGCCAGATCCTTTACAGACATAGTCCTCCTCTTCTTGACAGAGTTTCTGGATACCTTGTTTAACAGTTTGCTTGATATCGTTAGAACTGTAAATTACTGCAGCCGATGTCTTGAATGCACACTTCTTCACTTTGTCATCGAACGGATAAGGCTTTCCATATATACAGTCCAACCACAAGTTATATTTCAAAGGTCCGTTTGTTGCTACGTCATCAGTAAGCTGATTGATTATGTCCTGTCTGATATCATCAAGAAAATTACAAATGTCCTTTGACTCACTTAACGTACTTGGATAATAGTAGTCTTTCAATGTTCCACGAAATGCAGACTGCGCCAAGTAGAAGCCATTATCGTTCACTTGTAATGCTCCGATCACAGTCTTATGTTTATTTTCATGTTCAGATGCCACAGCAATCGGTTGCTGCACATCAGTTTTTTTACTTGTACGCTCACGAGTCACCAATCTAAACTCAGGAGTCGTAATTGCTGCAGGTAGTTCAGCAGTAGGCGCACTGACTTCACCTTTACAGTTTATCGAATGTTGGCGCAAATTATCAATTCGAGTAAACCATTTATGACACTCGTCACAGCGAAACTTCATGCGAGAAGGATTCTTCGTACATTTACTCCTCTCATGTCTCCGTACATCATGTGCAAATGCAAACGTCATGTCGCAGTAGCCACAAGGATGCCTAGTTGAAGACAAACCCGAACCAGATGTCGCTGTTACTGCAACTGAATCATTTCCAGGCATACTCTTATGCACATCAATGCATCGCTGTTGTATAGAAACCTTTACTTTCTGCCGCACTGCAGGTCCTTTACATGTCTCCAAGTGATGCTTCAAATTAGCATTTCTTGTAAATTGCTTGCGACACTTAATACAACCAAACATTTTACGATAAGGGTTCTTGGCACATTCTCTCTTCTCGTGTCGACGAGCATTGCTGATGTTTGAGAAAATCTTGTCACAGTAACGACATCGATGTTCGTTATTTGACGATTCGCCATCCATTGAAGTCTCCATCGAGGGCGAAACAGCGTTCGTCGAGGTTTCCTGTACAGTCAGCACTACCGGCATTAAAGTCTCTTCTGCTGGTGGTATCACATCTGTTGAAATCCCCTCCAATGTTGACGTCATCGTTACCAACGGGATCTGCTCCTTCTCCGTCGTAGATGTCGATAAGGTTCCCGTAGTCGATGGTACAACCTCTGAGTTCAACGTTAAAGACGGTAAAGATGCCATCGAGTTCGCAAGAACAGGTAATTACGCGATTTATGCACCAGATTAAACAATCTAGGTGATCCTTACACCGCCGTCGTCAGAAACAAACTGAGCGTCCTGCTGTCTAGGACTCGCTTATATACATGCACCGGATGGAATAATACGCTAGTCAAATCAAGAACAATTTATTATAATACTAGAGTCAAAACAACATTAAAAAAATAGAAGCACCATCAAAAAAAAAAGGAAGCACACTTGGAAGCACCGACAACGAAAAGGCAGCACATTTGGAAGCACCGACAACGAAAAGGCAGCACATTTGGAAGCACCGACAACGAAAAAGGCAGCACCATCATCGAAAAGGCCACACATTTTTCATTGGCTCCAATATTCATTGGCTCCAATATTCATTGGCTCCAATATTCATTGGTTCCATCAGTCTATTGATTCTATCAGTCTAGTGACTCCAACAGTCATTGACACCAACGGCCTTTTTCTTCATCAGCTCCAATGATATTTGGCTAGAATGCTACGAGTCTAAGAGACCATAAGACTACAATTCTACGAGTGTACAAGACTCCTCCAACTACCTTCAAGTGTATAAAGCTCCAAATGCTCCAACAGCTCCAACACGCAATGTACGCGCAATACATGCAATTTACACGCAATAAATGTAATGATTACACAGTACACACACACACACACACAGGAAACGGAACGTACACACAGTACACACACAGGGAACGGAACGTACACACAGTACACACAGGAAACGGAACGTACACACAGTACACACAGGGAACGGAACGTACACACAGTACACACAGGAAACGGAACGTACACACAGTACACACAGGAAACGGAACGAACACGTAATATTCACGCAATTGACACACAGTACACGCAGAGTACACGCAATTTACGCAAAGTACACCCAATGTACGCAATGTACGCAATATATATGTAATGTACACACAATGACTACGCTTCGTTCGCGCAGGACAAGCATTTAATGAAAACGAAGCACGTTTGGACGGAAATTCTATAAAACGAAAGCTCATTTAACGAAAAGGAGGCGCATTCTCTCGTTCATTCAACTTGGTAGGATACGATCTTCAATGATAAGTTAGGACATAATCTCTCCAACAGTCTATGAATCCAACAGTTTTTATTTCCATTAGCCATCGACTCCAACAGTCATTGACTCCATCAGTCATTGGCTCCAACAGTCATTGCCTCCAACAGACATTGTCTCCAACGGCCTTTTGGTTCATCAGCTCCAATGATATTTGGTTAGAATGCTACGACTCTAAGAGACTATGGGACTACAATTCTACGAGTGTACAAGACTCCTCCAACTACCTTCAACCGTACAAAGCTCCAACTACTTCAGCAGCATTATGTTATAATAGTACAAGGCTACTTGACTACGAAGCTACAAGTCTACATGGCTCCAATTGCGGCATCTGTCTTCGTCTGAATTTTCTCTTTGACTCCAACTCCGCCCGCCAGCATCTCTTCGATCTGCACCTCGATTATGTTATAATAGTACAAGGCTACTTGACTACGAAGCTACAAGTCTACATGGCTCCAATTACGGCATCTGTCTTCGGCTGAATTTTCTCTTTGGCTCCAACTGCTACAGCAGCATTAATTTATAATAGTACAAGGCTACTTGACTACGAAGCTACACATCTACAAGGCTCCAATTATCACATCTGTCTTCGTCAGCATTTTCTCTTTTGCTCCCACTGCTCCAACAGCATTATGTTATATGATTCCATGGATACTTTGTTACATAGCTACAGGTCTACGAGGTTCCAATGCATCATGTTTACGAAGCTTCCAGAACACAGGGTTACGAGACTGCGAGGCTACAGGACTACGAAGCTTCCAGGACACGAGGCTACATGACTACGAGACTACATGACTCTAACTGATTACAATAGCACCACTCAGTGGTGAGAGTTAGGTTATCTCATGCAAAAGTACTTTATGCATGTAGTTCTGCTTTTCAACAACAGATGTCGCCACATGTTGCTTGCAGGTAAATAATATTTAGTTCTTTTATGCGGGATGCGGGATGATCACTAACGATCGCAAAAGAAGGATGGCTTCGCTAGACTCCAAGGAAAAGGAAGTTCGTCTTACATGTTGGTGCTCCACAGATGTCTCATGGCGTAATATTAATTTGACTGAGTAATGATATTTGTCAATTCCACCTGATAAAAATATTGCAAGTTTTGATTTAGTAGCAGAAATTATCGAATTAAATGTAACTCCAATTAAAATGACATGTCTCAATAGACAAAAAAAATCCATGCAGAGAGTGGTTCCTCAGAATAGTCAGAAACACTTGAAGAAACCACAGGAATGATTGCAAGAACACGGGAAAAACCATCAAATTATTGACATTAATAATAAGGAGCACACGGAGAAAACCATCATAATATTGACCAGATTAATCAGAAGTACTCGGAGAAAACCACCACATGTTTTCCTTGATATCATAAAATTACAGGAAAAAAATATTTAAAAAAAATAAAAATTATTAAAAAAATAAAAAAAATAAAAAAATGCATATACAGTTTCTGCTAGCTTGTAAACTTATCATTGTTGAGCAAAGATAGAGTTCTTGTACAAGCCAGAAATTTATGCATTTTTTTATTTTTTTTATTTTTTTATTAATTTTTAATTTTTTTAAATATTTTTTTCCTGTAATTTTATGATATCAAGGAAAACATGTGGTGGTTTTCTCCGAGTACTTCTGATTAATCTGGTCAATATTATGATGGTTTTCTCCGTGTGCTCCTGATTATTAATGTCAATAATTTGATGGTTTTTCCCGTGTTCTTGCAATCATTCCTGTGGTTTCTTCAAGTGTTTCTGACTATTCTGAGGAACCACTCTCTGCATGGATTTTTTTTTGTCTATTGAGACATGTCATTTTAATTGGAGTTACATTTAATTCGATAATTTCTGCTACTAAATCAAAACTTGCAATATTTTTATCAGGTGGAATTGACAAATATCATTACTCAGTCAAATTAATATTATGCCATGAGACATCTGTGGAGCACCAACATGTAAGACGAACTTCCTTTTCCTTGGAGTCTAGCGAAGCCATCCTTCTTTTGCGATCGTTAGTGAGCATTCCGCATCCCGCATAAAAGAACTAAATATTATTTACCTGCAAGCAACATGTGGCGACATCTGTTGTTGAAAAGCAGAACTACATGCATAAAGTACTTTTGCATGAGATAACCTAACTCTCACCACTGAGTGGTGCTATTGTAATCAGTTAGAGTCATGTAGTCTCGTAGCCATGTAGCCTCGTGTCCTGGAAGCTTCGTAGTCCTGTAGCCTCGCAGTCTCGTAACCCTGTGTTCTGGAAGCTTCGTAAACATGATGCATTGGAACCTCGTAGACCTGTAGCTATGTAACAAAGTATCCATGGAATCATATAACATAATGCTGTTGGAGCAGTTGGAGCAAAAGAGAAAATGCTGACGAAGACAGATGTGATAATTGGAGCCTTGTAGATGTGTAGCTTCGTAGTCAAGTAGCCTTGACCTATTATAACATAATGCTGCTGTAGCAGTTGGAGCCAAAGAGAAAATTCAGCCAAAGACAGATGCCGTAATTGGAGCCATGTAGACTTGTAGCTTCGTAGTCAAGTAGCCTTGTACTATTATAACATAATGCTGCTGTAGCAGTTGGAGCCAAAGAGAAAATTCAGCCGAAGGCAGATGCCGTAATTGGAGCCATGTAGACTTGTAGCTTCGTAGTCAAGTAGCCTTGTACTATTATAACATAATCGAGGTGCAGATCGAAGAGATGCTGGCGGGCGGAGTTGGAGTCAAAGAGAAAATTCAGACGAAGACAGATGCCGCAATTGGAGCCATGTAGACTTGTAGCTTCGTAGTCAAGTAGCCTTGTACTATTATAACATAATGCTGCTGTAGCAGTTGGAGCCAAAGAGAAAATTCAGCCTAAGACAGATGCCGTAATTGGAGCCATGTAGACTTGTAGCTTCGTAGTCAAGTAGCCTTGTACTATTATAACATAATGCTGATGTAGCAGTTGGAGCCAAAGAGAAAATTCAGCCGAAGACAGATGCCGTAATTGGAGCCATGTAGACTTGTAGCTTCGTAGTCAAGTAGCCTTGTACTATTATAACATAATCGAGGTGCAGATCGAAGAGATGCTGGCGGGCGGAGTTGGAGTCAAAGAGAAAATTCAGACGAAGACAGATGCCGCAATTGGAGCCATGTAGACTTGTAGCTTCGTAGTCAAGTAGCCTTGTACTATTATAACATAATGCTGCTGAAGTAGTTGGAGCTTTGTACGCTTGAAGGTAGTTGGAGGAGTCTTGTACACTCGTAGAATTGTAGTCCCATAGTCTCTTAGAGTCGTAGCATTCTAACCAAATATCATTGGAGCTGATGAACCAAAAGGCCGTTGGAGACAATGTCTGTTGGAGGGAATGACTGTTGGAGCCAATGACTGATGGAGTCAATGACTGTTGGAGTCGATGGCTAATGGAAATAAAAACTGTTGGATTCATAGACTGTTGGAGAGATTATGTCCTAACTTATCATTGAAGATCATATCCTACCAAGTTGAATGAACGAGAGAATGCGCCTCCTTTTCGTTAAATGAGCTTTCGTTTTATAGAATTTCCGTCCAAACGTGCTTCGTTTTCATTAAATGCTTGTCCTGCGCGAACGAAGCGTAGTCATTGTGTGTACATTACATATATATTGCGTACATTGCGTACATTGGGTGTACTTTGCGTAAATTGCGTGTACTCTGCGTGTACTGTGTGTCAATTGCGTGAATATTACGTGTTCGTTCCGTTTCCTGTGTGTACTGTGTGTACGTTCCGTTTCCTGTGTGTACTGTGTGTACGTTCCGTTTCCTGTGTGTACTGTGTGTACGTTCCGTTCCCTGTGTGTACTGTGTGTACGTTCCGTTTCCTGTGTGTACTGTGTGTACGTTCCGTTCCCTGTGTGTGTACTGTGTGTACGTTCCGTTTCCTGTGTGTGTGTGTGTGTGTACTGTGTAATCATTACATTTATTGCGTGTAAATTGCATGTATTGCGCGTACATTGCGTGTTGGAGCTGTTGGAGCATTTGGAGCTTTATACACTTGAAGGTAGTTGGAGGAGTCTTGTACACTCGTAGAATTGTAGTCTTATGGTCTCTTAGACTCGTAGCATTCTAGCCAAATATCATTGGAGCTGATGAAGAAAAAGGCCGTTGGTGTTCATTGACTGTTGGAGTCACTAGACTGATAGAATCAATAGACTGATGGAACCAATGAATATTGGAGCCAATGAATATTGGAGCCAATGAATATTGGAGCCAATGACAAATGTGCGGCCTTTTCGATGATAGTGCTGCCTTTTTCGTTGTCGGTGCTTCCAAATGTGCTGCCTTTTCGTTGTCGGTGCTTCCAAATGTGCTGCCTTTTCGTTGTCGGTGCTTCCAAGTGTGCTTCCTTTTTTTTTTGATGGTGCTTCTATTTTTTTAATGTTGTTTTGACTCTAGTATTATAATAAATTGTTCTTGATTTGACTAGCGTATTATTCCATCCGGTGCATGTATATAAGCGAGTCCTAGACAGCAGGACGCTCAGTTTGTTTCTGACGACGGCGGTGTAAGGATCACCTAGATTGTTTAATCTGGTGCATAAATCGCGTAATTACCTGTTCTTGCGAACTCGATGGCATCTTTACCGTCTTTAACGTTGAACTCGGAGGTTGTACCATCGACTACGGGAACCTTATCGACAGCTACGACGGAGAAGGAGCAGATCCCGTTGGTAACGATGACGTCAACATTGGAGGGGATTTCAACAGATGTGATACCACCAGCAGAAGAGACTTTAATGCCGGTAGTGCTGACTGTACAGGAAACCTCGACGAACGCTGTTTCGCCCTCGATGGAGACTTCAATGGATGGCGAATCGTCAACTAACGAACATCGATGTCGTTACTGTGACAAGATTTTGTCAAACATCAGCAATGCTCGTCGACACGAGAAGAGAGAATGTGCCAAGAACCCTTATCGTAAAATGTTTGGTTGTATTAAGTGTCGCAAGCAATTTACAAGAAATGCTAATTTGAAGCATCACTTGGAGACATGTAAAGGACCTGCAGTGCGGCAGAAAGTAAAGGTTTCTATACAACAGCGATGCATTGATGTGCATAAGAGTATGCCTGGAAATGATTCAGTTGCAGTAACAGCGACATCTGGTTCGGGTTTGTCTTCAACTAGGCATCCTTGTGGCTACTGCGACATGACGTTTGCATTTGCACATGATGTACGAAGACATGAGAGGAGTAAATGTACGAAGAATCCTTCTCGCATGAAGTTTCGCTGTGACGAGTGTCATAAATGGTTTACTCGAATTGATAATTCGCGCCAACATTCGATAAACTGTAAAGGTGAAGTCAGTGCGCCTACTGCTGAACTACCTGCAGCAATTACGACTCCTGAGTTTAGATTGGTGACTCGTGAGCGTACAAGTAAAAAAACTGATGTGCAGCAACCGATTGCTGTGGCATCTGAACATGAAAATAAACATAAGACTGTGATCGGAGCATTACAAGTGAACGATAATGGCTTCTACTTGGCGCAGTCTGCATTTCGTGGAACATTGAAAGACTACTATTATCCAAGTACGTTAAGTGAGTCAAAGGACATTTGTAATTTTCTTGATGATATCAGACAGGACATAATCAATCAGCTTACTGATGACGTAGCAACAAACGGACCTTTGAAATATAACTTGTGGTTGGACTGTATATATGGAAAGCCTTATCCGTTCGATGACAAAGTGAAGAAGTGTGCATTCAAGACATCGGCTGCAGTAATTTACAGTTCTAACGATATCAAGCAAACTGTTAAACAAGGTATCCAGAAACTCTGTCAAGAAGAGGAGGACTATGTCTGTAAAGGATCTGGCTGGACTCTGTCTTGTATAAACCGATTGGAGCTAAGAATTAGTCATTTCACGCCTATGCGGACCTAAATGTTTGTAAGATTGCTAACCTTCGCAGGTGATCCTGTAGTAAAATAGAAATTATGTAATAAATATTATGTTTGTAAAAGAACTTGCAGTGTTTTTATTTTCGAACATGTTACTATTATGTTAAATTGATGTTATATTTCCTTTTTTTTGCATCGTCCTAGATCGTACCAAGGACCTTAGTCGACCTAATCAATCAGTATATAGATTACAAATTTATTTAATGAATTTTGGAATTTTTCCCGAATTTCTAGCTAAATAATTACGGATTTTCAAGATGGCGGCCAAATGACAAGATGGCGGGTGTCACAGCAATAATAAATGATTACTGCACTCTAGCGGATAAGAATTAAACTAACATGGCGTCAGCGCAATCTCGCCGACGATACACTGATGATGGCTTCCAGCAGACGAGGACAAGATGGCGGACATGACGTCATACTACCTGACGATATATATGCTTTGAAAAAAAGTGGTGGGAGTCAGTATGCCTGCAGCCACCGCGGGGGGAAGGATCGGTCGCCATTTTTATTTTTTTTGCACTCGTCGGGTTTGAACCGAGGACTCCGAGCTCCGTGTCGTTAATGTATGATTTTTAAAAAAATTTTATTGAAATTTTATTAAATGAATATTTTTATAATTAAAAAAAAATTTTCATTAAAATCGGATAATAAATAAAAAAGTTAAAGATGGCGGCCGTAACGGAAATTACAACGGTGACGTCATAATCCATGATGACGTCAGAGGCTTATCGTAGGCTGTAGACATGGATGCTTAAGCCTACATATGGACATTTCTAGCCGCTGGGATTTTTAAGGACTAAAAACGGGAAATTTTCCCTCGAAACGGGAATTTTTCTCTCGAAAACGGGAATTTTTGAATTGTGGAATTTTTTGAGATTTTTTGGCGGAATTTTTTTTCACAGAAATTGAAATTTTGGCGATTTTTGAGGAATTTTGGGCAAATTTTGCCCAATTTTGGCGGATTTTGACACATTTTGAGGATCAAATTCAAGGTCAAGGTCAAAGGTCAAGGTCACATCCATCCAAGATGGCCGCCGTGACGTCACAATCCAAGATGGCGGAAAACACCACAGACACCACAGCCAGAAGCCAGATCTCGGACCGGCTATTATATACTACTTATATAGTTATTTAGAGAATGTTGGCCAACAACAACAGGCGCACACAATCACACATACAACAGCCTGAACACCGACTGGCGACTCAGACGCTCAGACTCCCTCCCCTCCCCCCGCCTGCGAGGATCGCCTCGCCAGAAGAGAGCAGCAGGTGAAAGTAACCTTAGCGCGCAATAAAAACCAAAAGTTATCATCTTGATGTCGAGTCCCGAAAGTACGGAAAGAACCTGCAATCTTCTTTTTTTTAATTCCTACTTCTTTTACTGGATCCAAAGTACTGGAACTCACCGGTTCTATCGGGACCGGGTTTTCCCGGTTCTGAACTCTAGACTGAAGATACGACATAGACCATTGAGGTATTAGTCCATGGAGTAGGTGTCTTTTCTATAGTCACTCAGACCAGAGATAGGTAGGGCCATGCAAGTCACGAAAAGATTCCGAGGCAAGCTGAAAGTTAAAACACTGTAGCATCGTCTGTGTTTCGTGATTGGGCGAGTTTCTTTCAGGTACATGAGTTTGTTAAAACACCAATCACCGTAATTCATTGAGGAAGCAAATGCGTCCTGAGTGGCTCAGCTGAACAAGGCAGACACTTCTCTCCCAGACGGCCGCCAATCACAAGGAAGAAACCGCTGGTGCGCGTATACCTCGTTGCAGTCTAACAGGCGTTCAGCTTTATTCGCGAAAAATGCCTGCCCCTAGAGATAGGTTACCAGGACAAACCGTAGCTATGTGAATGTTATGCTTCATTTATTTTTTCAATAGTTCAAAGAGAACTTTATTGAATAAATCGTAGGGAGGTTTTTTACGTATGCTGACACCGGATGGTGGATATAGTCCAGGCATCCGCGGTCACCATCTCGGATAACCTTTACCTGAACCTCGAAAATTCCTTTTTTCTCCTTTAAAAACACACCAAATATCTTAGTTACGACCCAAATTTTCCAATTTCGAGGATAAATTTCCCGTTCTAAAAGAATTATTCTCTCAAAAAGACAGAATACTTGAAACTTACCCACTTAGGATTGGGCTCACCATCCTCCAGGGGGAGAGGGGTAGAGGGGGTTGATCTTTGACCTTGACCACAGCTCATGACATTTACCATCCACAGCCAAGATATCCTTACGATCGTCACCAACAAAAACGCCGGCTCTCTCGTTCCACTCGTGCCACAGTCGTGAAGTGTGGCGGCAAGCGGGTCGTTGGAACGACCCAGTTGAGTGGGCCACGGCCGCCGCTAGGGATCCCTGCTCGCGACTGCAGGTTGAGGTGAGTGTGAGCCACTCGTGGTCTCTAAGTGTGCTTGCGGTCGTCCCAGGCGCGTGACGTCACAGGCTGGCGCTGGTGTCGCGGCCTTGTTCCTCCAGTCATACTTCTCCAGGCGCTCTGTGATGACATGATAATATTGAATTGTTACGCGTGCAACGAAAAATGACAGGATGAAAAAAATCTACCTACAAATAAATAAATAATATATATGTGTGCTTTTAAAATTTATACTTGAGTAATTGATAATGAATATTGGTCCATATAATTAAAATCCTTTATTTTTAAAAGTATAAGTAATATAAATATTATTTTTAAACATTTCAAGAGTATTTATAAAAGTAAAGTATATTTGCATAATAAATTATTACATTATTATTTTATAAATAAATAAAATTATTAAATTTGAATAAAAAACAGCATATTTATTGTTTTTTTTTCATTATTTATTGAAACTATCTCAAATTTTAAAAATTAAATAATTAACTGCATACACCTGTGTATATTAATATAAAGTACTGAGTGTATGTTCATTTATTTCTTGTTTGTTTGAATTTATACTTTACAATCCGTATTTATAATATCACTTTAGTCTTTTTATTATTTTATATTTATTTATGATTTGCTTACAAAATTAAAATTAGTTTTTAATCACGTCAAAAAAGTAGGCCTATAACTTCTGACTCACGTATACACGAACACGCACCCATTCTTTAAAAATTGTTTTATGAAATTCTGAGTGCTGTGTATCAGGATCGAACTGTTGGACCGTAATAATAACGTAAGTGACATTTTAAATTATGCGCCTAAAATCGCACTGATAACTAATCATATACTAGACTAAGAATTAATTAAGATGTATTTAAAATAAACAAATATTATGACTTGTAAATTATTGATTTGGAGACTTTATAGCAGCATCTGTTGGAGGTCAGCCACCATCTTCGTTTTAAATATTTGGTACTTGAAGCACTAGTGACACGCAATTATGCATTTTCTGCTAGAGTGCGCTGCAGTAATATTTGTTTACTTTATACCAGATAGAGTGCACTATTGTCAATCACCAGATTGTCAGCTATTGTAGCATCCGCAAGCTTATCTGCTATCTTAACCACTATTAAGAAAGTTTGTAATTATAAACCTAAATATTATAAAAATATAAAAAATTCATATATTACATAATGATGATTTTAGATCTATTTCTGTCCTATTTTCAATGTTTGGTCAAAGTGAAAAAAATCATTTAAGCTTAGAAATCATTATTAAAATTAATTATCCTCACTTCAAACAAGGACTCTGTGCAAAGCAATTGCCAGGCCACTACCTTTTAACAAATCACATACTTGGTAAAATTAACTATCTAAACTTTAAAAATCATAAAGTAAAGAGTGTATTATATATAAACATAATATAACGATGATTTGTACTAAAAACTTATACTAACCTGTAACTTTTAATGTGTCCACATGTGTCACAATAAATTTTTAAGGCAGCGTTTGTGGCTTATACATTAGCCACATAGATAAGATGTGAATGATATTGAAAACACCCAAACAAGCAAATTGATATTGTTGGTGAATTCTCTTTACATAAACATCCATTTATACAACTGTTAAGGCTTTGTCTTTGGCACACAAGTAAAACAGTAAATAATTATTAAATTTTAATTAAATAACACTCATAAAATTCGTGAGCCCACAATCTTACGAAAAATAATATAAGGCTATGCATGACTCTACTAAGTTAATCATTATACGAGATAATAAAAATGGTTCAATCAATATTAAATTGTATGTATGCAACATTAAACACTAAACATCGCAAAAAGGTAAGATAAGAATAAAATTTTATACTGCACAAATTTTGAAGCTACGCTAACATTTCTAAAATTACAGCAATGGCACTCGATTTGTTACCGAGTTCATTTCAAGGGAAATTTCAGTAAAAGTTCATGCTTAGGTGCGGCCCTCATCGTAATGGATTAAAATGGATTATAATCTTAAAACTTGGAGTTAAATACTGAAGCGTCGAGTCTCTCAAAATGGCAAAAATTATTTTTGTTGTCGTTCATAGTTTCTTAGGAAATTAAAAACAGGGTTGTAAAGCATTACACTTGATAGACGTGAATCTTCTTTGGCAATTTAAACTTTGATTCGTAAGTATATTGTAAGGGGTAAAACGGCATAGAGAGAGAAAGAGAAAAAGAAGACAAATTTTGAAGAAAAAAAACCTTGTAATATTAAAATAATTTAAGGAAAGTATTTAAAGGATCAAAATAAAAACACGATATCCAAATAATCTGTTCATTTTTTTTTTTCAATTTATTTCCTCGATATTTGCACCAAAGTTGATATTATACTTAATGGTAACTCAAATATGAATAGTTCGTAAGCAAACGTTCGTAAGTTGTTTAATGTGTTTATTGTTGTTGAACTACTTAAAATATTGAAATTAAAATTTACACAATGTTCAGAAACATGTACATTTTTTCAGTCTTTTTCGCTTCAGAAACATTTTACAACACTGTTTCACGAAAAAGATGCATTAAAATTCGGTTTGAAATTTGACTCTCTTCGTGACTAAAGAAGTTTCAATTGAAAAAGGCTTTAACCTACATTTAGTTCAGGAAATTTTCTATCAGCAGAACACGCAGTACACCTTCCATTTGCCAGTACTTGAAAGAGCATTCAACATATTAATACTGTCCTTTCACGCGCGATGTGTAGGTACTAAAACGTAATACCTACAGTTTTAATCCAGGGCACATAGTAGTTCACTTAAACACACACCTGAAACAACATTTTTGGCTTCTGCTCATATATGTGTGTGTGTGTGTGTGTGTGTGTGTGTATATATATATATATATATATATATATATATATATATATATATATAATAGTATACGAATGTTCCTCCTGCGGCAGGATGCAGGATGTGGTGCTTGGTGCCGAGCCACATCTCTGACGTCACGTCTATCTGTGACGTCACGGCGGCCATCTTGAATGACCTTGACCTTTGACCTTGACCTTGACCCCGGCGGCCATTTTGGATCCGCCATTTTGGGTGACGTCAATTTGTTTTCTCGAACTTTCCGCCATTTTGTTTTCCGCCATTTTGGATTATGACGTCACCGTTGCAGTTTCCGTTACGCCCGCCATCTTGAAAATCCGCAATTTTTATGTTAGAAAATCGGGAAAATTTTTAAAAATCATTAAAAAAATTATTTAATCGAATAAATAATAAATATCTTCAAAACCACTGTTGAAGTTATCGTTATGGTCGCCATCTTGGATTATATAAATGTTGCATATTTCGTTACACCCGCCATCTTGGTTGAGTACCATGTCATTCTTACACTTTATGTTACGACCACCATATTGGATCCTATTAATGTTGCAATCATCGATATGGTCGCCATCTTGAAATTTAGTCGCCATATTGGAAATCCGTAATTTTTATGTTAGAAAATCGGGATAAATTCCAAAATTCATCAAAAAAATTAACTTAATAGAATTCTGATTGATTATATCGATTCCCGTCCTTGGTTCGAAACCGGTGAGGGCAAAAAATAAAAAAATGAGATCCTTCCTCCACAGAAGCCACCTTCAGACTGACCTACCACCACCAATAACAAGGTATTTACCATCGTCTGGTATGACGTCATGTCCGCCATCTTATCTTTGTCCGCTGGAGGCAACCATTTTGTTTTCGTCTGCTAGAGTGTGCTGGAGACATGTTAGTATAATTATCTGGTCACCATACTTTTGTCCTCAACTGTTGACATTAAAAATTGACCTAGGCCTTTGACCTTGACCTTGAACTTTGACATTGACCTTGAACTTTGACCTTGACCTTGAACTATGACCTTGACCTTTAAATTTTACCTTGACCTTGAAATTTGATCTTGACTTTGAAATTTGACTTTGTCCTTGAAATTTGACTTTGACCTTGTCGACCATCATGGATCCGACATTTTATGTTCAGTACATGCTACCAGGAGCTACCACCTGCTGGAGTACACCATCTTGTGTGTGTACTTGTATTATAGAGTACATTTCCATCTGGATAATTTTATTCTAACCCGCTAGAGTGCAGTAATAATTAATTATTACTAAGGTGCCCGCCATCTTGAAATTTGGGTGCCATTTTGGAAATCCGTAATTTTTATGCTAGAAATGCGTGAAAAATTACAAAATTCATTTAAAAATTAACTCATTAATTTACATATTGATTCGCTGGATTCCCGTCCTTGGTTTGATCCCTAGACGATATAAAACATTTAATTTTATATAAAAAATAATAATTTTAATAAATAATGATCAAAGTCCTAAAAGAAGCATAGTTTCCAAATTAACCATCATCCTATAAGCCAGTACGACCGTCATCTTGAATATTTGTATTGATTGATCCATAAATTTATAAAAAAATCAATCATTAATCTACCTATAGAATCGATACTAGGTTCGATCCCTGGCTGATAAAAATCAACGTTAATAAAAAAAATTACCACAAAAGCGACAGGTTTGAAAAAATAAAAAATACCACCAGTTCTTTTAAAATCTTTTTTATTACATAAACTCATCACAACTACAAGTAAAAAAAACACAGACAAATTACTAAAGTATTGTGGATTTCTCGCTTCAAACAGTCTTCTTATTGTACGGACTAAGCGTTTTACATGACTTTAAATGTCTATCCGATCCGTTCATCACCGCAGCCAGAGACGGACTGAAGTTCATATCACCAGGATCTCACTTATATATTCTCATTAGCCGTTACATCATATGAGTCAAAACAATAACCATGTTCATTATACCTCTTGGAGCATTTTTTATAATGACGATGTAAGCTATCGAGACGTGAAATTAGTTTATGGCACTCATTGCACTGAAATGGTATTCTTTGAACATTATAAGAACAACCACTTCTTTCATGTCTGCGAGCATTTGAGGTGATAGTAAATGATGCACCACAGTATTTGCACTGATGCGAAGTACGCTCTTCATTAATTGAAGTATTCAATGCTGATGAAACTTCAGCTGATGGTGGATCAGCACATATCGAAGTCTCCTCCAGTGTTGTCATCGACGTTGCCAACGGGATCTGCTCCAACATCGTCGGCGCTGACGTCATGGTTACCGCAGTCGATGGTACAACCTCCATCGAGTTCGTCGTTAAAGTCGGTAAAGATGCCATCGAAGTCTCAAGAACAGGCAATTACAGGACTTATGCACCAGAAGAAACAAACTAGGTGAACCGTAAACCGTCGATGACAGTAACAAACAGAGCGTCCTGCTGTCTAGGACTCGTTTATATACATGAACCGGTTGGAATAATACGCAAGTCAAATCAAGAACAATTTACTAAAATACGAGAGTCAAAACAACATTAAAAATAGAAGCACCAAAATAAACATGAAGCACATTTGGAAGCACCATCATTAAAAAGGCAGCACCATCAACGAAAAATGGAAGCATATTTGGAAGCACCATAAACGAAAAGGCACCACATTTGGAAGCACCGACAACGAAAAGGCAGCACATTTGGAAGCAACATCATCAAAACGGCAGCACCATCAACGAAAATGGAAGCACATTTGGAAGCACCATCAACGAAAAGGCAGCACATTTGGAAGCACCATCAACGAAAAGGCAGCATATTTGGAAGCACCGACAACGAAAAGGCAGCACTTTTGAAAGCACCAACAACGAAAAGGCAGCACATTTGAAAGCACCATCAACGAAAAGGCAGCACATTTGGAAGCACCGACAACGAAAAAGCAGCACATTTGGAAGCACCGACAACGAAAAGGCAGCACATTTGGAATCACCGTCAACGAAAAGGCAGAACATTTGGAAGCACCGACAACGAAAAGGCAGCACATTTGGAAGCACCGACAACGAAAAGGCAGCACATTTTGAAGCACCAACAACGAAAAGGCAGCACATTTGGAAGCACCAACATCGAAAAGGCAGCACATTTGGAAGCACCGACAACGAAAAGGCAGCACATTTGGAAGCACCGACAACGAAAAGGCACCACATTTGGAAGCACCGACAACTAAAAGGCAGCGCATTTTGAAGCACCGACAACGAAAAGGCAGCAAAATCATCAAAAAGGCCGCACATTTGTCATTGGCTCCAATATTCATTGGCTCCAATATTCATCGGCTCCATTATTCATCGGTTCTATTATTCATTGGTTCCATCAGTCTATTGATTACATCAGTCTAGTGACTCCATCAGTCATTGGCTCCTAAAGTCATTGGCTCCAACTGTCTTTTGTCTCACCAACTCCAAATATATTTGGCCTGAATTCTACGATTCTAAGAGACTATGAGGCCACAAGGCTACGAGTCTAAAATGATCTAGCTGGTTACGAGTTATACATGGCTTGCGAGGCTACAGAGCTACGAAGCTTCTAGTACACAAGTTAACGTGACTGCGAGGATAGAGGACTACAAGTCTGCATGAGTACTTTACTACGAAGCTACTCGTCTACAAGGCTCCAGTTGTCGCATCTGTCTTCGAAGGAATTTTCTCTTTTGCTCCAACTGCTCCATCAGAATTATGTTATAAGATTACAAGGCTGCTTGCTTACGTAGCTTCAAGTCTACGAGACTACGACCCATGAGGTTACGAGACTATGCGATAACATGTTTTCAAGTTTACGTGATCGCGAGGCTATAGGACTACAAAGCTTTCAGAACGCATGGTTACGAGACTGCATGACTAATTGACCGCGTGGTTTCGAATCTTCATGTCTCTAACTGACTACAATAGCACTATTCAGTGGTGAGAGTTAATTTATCTTATGCAAAGGTACTTGCTGCAAGTAGTTCCGCTTTTCAACATGAGATGACATCATGTGTTGCTTGCAGGTAAATAATAATTATTTATTTTATGCAGGATGCGGGATGCTCACTATCGATCGCATAAGAAGGTTAGCTACAATAGTCTCCAAGGAGAAGCAAGTTTGTCCTTCCTGCTAGTGCTTCTCAGATTTCTCACGGTCCGCCATCTTGGATGAGTGTGACCTTGAACTTTGACCAAAACCACAGGAATTATTGCAAGCACACGGATTAACCATCAAAATATTAAAAAGAATAATCGGGAGCACACGGAGAAAACCACCATAATATTGACAAAAATAATCAGAAGCACACGGAGAAAAACGACACAAGTTTTCTCTGATATCATAAAATTTCAGGGAATAAATATTTAAAAATAAAAATAAATTAATTAAAATTTTTAGGATTTTGTAGGATATCGGGGGCCAGGGGGGTTGGTATCACGCCCACGTATCTCTCTTCCTCCCCCTCTCCTAATATCTTGTGTACTCCCATGACTGTGTTTATTAGACTACTTAGTTACAGTGACAGTTGCTCCTACATCCTTGTGTGACGAAATACAGGCAGATTCTAATCGCTAATTACTACAATGGCTGAGCCCAAAAACAGATCGATTATATGTCTGTAGTTCGTCACACAAGAAAGTTGGAGCAACTGTCACTGTAACTAAGTAGTCTAATAAACGTTTTCACGTAAAACAATAAGCTAAAAGACAGTTTTATTCAAAGCAGTGTCAGTCTCTCTCACATTGCATCGTTGATTTGCATCGTGAGCACCAGAAAAAGTAACGCAGTGACCATAAAAAAAGGAGGAAAGTAGCTTACTTACCGGTACATTTTAATTATGTAATATAAACTGAACGTTTTTCCACGGTATTTTATTTATATAGAAACTGGAATAATTTTCTCATTCAATGACCTCTACAAAAGAAAATACTCCACAGTCATGGGCGTACACAAGATATTAGGAGAGGGGGAGGAAGAGAGATACGTGGGCGTGATACCAACCCCCCTGCCCCCCGAAATCCTACAAAATCCTAAAAATTTTAATTAATTTATTTTTATTTTTAAATATTTTTTCCCTGAAATTTTATGATATCAGAGAAAACTTGTGTCGTTTTTCTCCGTGTGCTTCTGATTATTTTTGTCAATACTATGGTGGTTTTCTCCGTGTGCTCCCGATTATTCTTGTTAATATTTTGATGGTTAATCCGTGTGCTTGCGATAATTCCTGTGGTTTTGGTCAAAGTTCAAGGTCACACTCATCCAAGATGGCGGACCGTGAGAAATCTGAGAAGCACTAGCAGGAAGGACAAACTTCCTTCTCCTTGGAGACTATCGTAGCTAACATTCTTATGCGATCGATAGTGAGCATCCCGCATCCTGCATAAAATAAATAATTATTATTTACCTGCAAGCAACACATGATGTCATCTCATGTTGAAAAGCGGAACTACTTGCAGCAAGTACCTTTGCATAAGATAAATTAACTCTCACCACTGAATAGTGCTGTTGCAGTCCGTTAGAGACATGAAGATTCGAAACCACGCGGTCAATTAGTCATGCAGTCTCGTAACCATGCGTTCTGGAAGCTTTGTAGTTCTATAGCCTCGCGATCACGTAACCTTTAAAACTTACTATCGCATAGTCTCGTAACCTCATGGGTCGTAGTCTCGTAGAGTTGAAGCTACGTAAGTAAGCAGCCTTGTAATCTTATAACATAATGCTGATGGAGCAGTTGGAGCAAAAGAGAAAATTCCTTCGAAGACAGATGCGACAACTGGAGCCTTGTAGACAAGTAGCTTCGTAGTCAAGTACTCATGCAGACTTGTAGTCCTCTATCCTCGCAGTCACGTTAACTTGTGTACTAGAAGCTTCGTAGCTCTGAAGCCTCGCAAGCCATGTATAACTCGTAACCAGCTAGATCATTTTAGACTCGTAGCCTTGTGTCCTCATAGTCTCTTAGAATCGTAGAATTCTAGCCAAATATATTTGGAATTGGTGAGACAAAAGACAGTTGGAGCCAATGACTTTAGGAGCCAATGACTGATGGAGTCACTAGACTGATGTAATCAATAGACTGATGGAACCAATGAATAATAGAACCGATGAATAATGGAGCCAATGAATATTGGAGCCAATGAATATTGGAGCCAATGACAAATGTGCGGCCTTTTTCATGATGGTGCTGCCTTTTCGTTGTCGGTGCTTCCAAATGCGCTGCCTTTTAGTTGTCGGTGCTTCCAAATGTGGTGCCTTTTCGTTGTCGGTGCTTCCAAATGTGCTGCCTATTCGATGTCGGTGCTTCCAAATGTGCTGCCTTTTCGTTGTCGTTGCTTCCAAATGAGCTGACTTTTCGTTGTCGGTGCTTCCAAATGTCCTGCCTTTTCGTTGTCGGTGCTTCCAAATGTGCTGACTTTTCGTTGTCGGTGCTTCCAAATGTGCTGCCTTTCCGTTGTCGGTGCTTCCAAATGTGCTGCCTTTTCGTTGTCGGTGCTTCCAAATGTGATGTTTTTTCGTTGTCGGTGCTTCCATATGTGCTGCCTTTTCGTTGTCGGTGCTTCCAAATGTGCTGCCTTTTCGTTGTCGGTGCTTCCAAATGTGCTGCCTTTTAGTTGTCGGTGCTTCCAAATGTGCTGGCTTTTCGTTTTTGGTGATTCCAAATGTGTTGCCTTTTCGTTGTCGGTACTTCGAAATGTGCTGCCTTTCGTTGTCGGTGCTTCCAAATGTGCTGCCATTTCGTTGACAGTGCTTCCAAATGTGCTGCCTTTTCGTTGTTGATGCTTCCAAATGTGCTGCCTTAGCGTTGATGGTGCTTCCAAATGTGCTGCCTTTTCGTTGATGGTGCTTTCAAACGTGCTGCCTTTTCGTTGTCGGTGATTTCAAATGTGCTGCCTTTTCGTTGTCGGTGCTAGTAGTATACGAATGGCGGAGCTGGGACAGGCGCCAGGCGCTGGTGCTTGGTGCCGATCCACATCTCTGACGTCACGACGGCCATCTTGGATGGTTGTGACCTTGACCTTTGACCTTGACCTTGAATTTGATCCTCAAAAATCGCCAAAATCCGCCAAAATTGGGCAAAATTTGCCCAAAATTCCTCAAAAATCGCCAAAATTTCCATTTCTGTGGAAAAAAGTTCCGCCAAAAAATCTCAAAAAATTCCACAAATTAAAAATTTCTCATTTCGAGGGAAAAATTTCCCGTTTCGAGGGAAAAATTCCCGTTTTTAGTCCTTAAAAATCACAGCGGCTGAAAATTCCTAAAACTGGCTTAAGCATCCTTAACTCAAGCCTCAGTTAAGCCATTTCTAGGAATAAGGATACCATGACCGCCATCTTGAATTATGACGTCATCGTTGCAATTTCCGTTACGGCCGCCATCTTTAAATTTATTATCCGATTTTAATGAAAAAAAATTTAAAATTCATAAAACAAATTAAATAATAAAATTTTTAATAAAATATTTAAAAAACAAACATTTACGACACGGAGCTCGGAGTCCTCGGTTCGAACCCGACGAGTGCAAAAAAAATAAAAATGGCGACCGATCCTTCCCCCGAGGTGGCTGCAGGCATACTGACTCCCACCACTTTTTATCATCATCTAGTATGACGTCATGGCCACCATCTTGTCTTCGATGCTGGAAGCCATCATCATTGTATCGTCGGATAGAGTGCGCCGATGACATGTTAGTTTAATTCGTATCCGCAAGAGTGCAGTAATCATTTATTACTGTGACATCCGCCATCTTGTCATTTGGCCGCCATCTTGAAAATCCGTAATTATTTAGCTAGAAATTCGGGAAAAGTTCCAAAATTCATTAAATAAATCACTCATTAATTTACATATTGATTCGATCGATTCCCGTCCTCGGTTCGATACCCGATCGTTGCAATAATGTTTAATCTTATGTAAAAAAAATAATTTAAATAAACCATGATCAACATTCTTAAAGAGACTTTAAATCCTCTACTACCACCATCCTATCAGACATCAAGACCACCATATTGGAAATGTGTAATTTTAATGCTAGAGATCCGGGAAAAAGTTCAGAAATCATTAAATAAATTTCCGATCAATATACTGATTAATTAGATCAACTAAGATCCTTGGTACGATCTAGGATGATGCAAAAAAAATTAAATATATCATCAATTTAACATAATAGTAACAGGTTCGAGGAATTAAACACCGCAAGTTCTTTTACAAACATAATATTAATTACATAATTTCTATTCTACTACAGGATCACTTACGAAAGCCAACAATCTTATAATCATTTAGTTCCGCAGCGGTGTGAAATGACTAATTCTTAGCTCCAATCGGTTTATACTAGACAGAGTCCAGCCAGAACCTTTACAGACATAGTCCACCTCTTCTTGACAGAGTTTATGGATACCGTTTTTAACAGTTTGCTTCACATCGTTAGAACTGTAAATTACTGCAGCAGATGTCTTGAATGCACACTTCTTCACTTCGTCATCGAACGGATATGGCTTTCCATATATACAGTCCAACCACAAGTTATATTTCAAAGGTCCGTTTGTTGCTACATCATCAGTAAGCTGATTGATTATCTTCTGTCTGATATCGTCAAGAAAATAACAAATGTCCTTCGACTCACCGAACGTATTTAGATAATAGTAGTCTTTCAACGTTCCTCGAAATGCAGACTGCGCCAAGTAGAAGCCATTATCGTTCACTTGTAATGCTACGAACACAGTCTTAGGTTTAGTTCCATGTTCAGACGTCATAACAATCGGTTGCTGGGCATCTGTTTTTTTGGTTGTACGCTTTCGTGTCTCCAATCTAAAGCGAGGAGTCGAAATGTCGGCAGGTAGTTCAGCAGTAGGAGCACAGACTCCACCTTTACATTTTTTCGCATGATGTCGCAAACTGTCAATTCGAGTAAACCATTTAAGGCACTCATCACATCGAAACTTCATGCGAGAAGGATTCTTCGCGCATTTGCTCCGCTCATGTCTTCGTGCATCATAGTAAAATGCGAACGACGTATCACAGTAGCTGCAAGGATACCGTGGTGATGAAGACGATCCTTTCAGACCCGATCCAGATACAGGCGTTGCAACAGTAGTACCATTTCCAGGCATTCTCTTATGCACATCGATGCATCGTTGTTGCGCCGAAACCTTTACTTTCTGCCGCACAGCAGGACCTTTGCATGCCTTCATGTGCGTTTTCATATTATCTTTTCTGGCAAACTGCTTATGACATTTCTCACAAACAAACATTTTACGATATAGGTTCTTGGCACATTCGCTCCACTCGTGTCGCCGAGCATTGCTGTTGTTTGAGAAAATCTTGTCACAGTAACAGCACCGATGTTCGCTAGTTGTCAAATCAGCATCCATTGAAGTCTCCATCGAGGTCGTATCGTCGATCGTCGTGGTTTCCTGCACATCCAGCTCAGTAGTCATTAAGCTATCTTCTGCTGGTGGTATCACATCTGTTGAAATCTCCTCCAATGTTGACATCGTCGTCGTTGCCAACGGGATCTGCTCCACCATTGTCGTCGCTGTCGTCAAGGTTCCCGTAGACGATGATACAACGTCCATCGAGTTCGGCGTTAAAGTCGGTAAATATGCCATCGAGTTCTCAAGAACAGGTAATTACGCGACTTATTCACCAGATGAAATAATCTAGGTGATCCTTACACCGTCGACGACAGTAACAAACTGAGCGACCTGCTGTCTAGGACTCGCTTATATACATGCACCGGATGGAATAATACGCAAGTCAAATCAAGAACCACTTACTATAATACCAGAGTCAAAACAACATTAAAAATAGAAGGACCATCAACGAAAAGGCAGCACATTTGGAAGCACCGACAACGAAAAGGCAGCACCGACAACGAAAAGGCAGCACATTTGGAAGCACCGACAACGAAAAGGCAGCACATTTGGAAGCACCGACAACGAAAAGGCAGCAGCGACAACGAAAAGGCAGCACATTTGGAAGCACCGACAACGAAAAAGCAGCACCGACAACGAAAAGGAAGCACATTTGGAAGCACCGACAACGAAAAGGCAGCACCGCCAAAGAAAAGACAGCACATTTGGAAGCACCGACAACGAAAAGGAAGCACCATCAACGAAAAGGCCGCACCGCCAACGAAAAGGAAGCACATTTGGAAGCACCGGCAAAGAAAAGGCAGCACCGCCCACGAAAAGGAAGCACATTTGGAAGCACCGACAAAGAAAAGGCAGCACCGACAACGAAAAGGCAGCACATTTGGAAGCACCGACAAAGAAAAGGCAGCACCGACAACGAAAAGGCAGCACATTTGGAAGCACCGACAAAGAAAAGGCAGCACCGACAACGAAAAGGCAGCACCGACAACGAAAAGGCAGCACATTTGGAAGCACCGACAAAGAAAAGGCAGCACCGCCAACGAAAAGGAAGCACATTTGGAAGCACCGACAAAGAAAAGGCAGCACCGCCAACGAAAAGGAAGCACATTTGGAAGCACCGACAACGAAAAGGCAGCACAGCCAAAGAAAAGAAAGCACATTTGGAAGCACCGACAACGAAAAGGAAGCACCATCAACGAAAAGGCCGCACCGCCAACGAAAAGGAAGCACATTTGGAAGCACCGGCAAAGAAAAGGCAGCACCGCCCACGAAAAGGAAGCACATTTGGAAGCACCGACAAAGAAAAGGCAGCACCGCCAACGAAAAGGAAGCACATTTGGAAGCACCGACAACGAAAAGGCAGCACCATCGACGAAAAGGAAGCACATTAATTTGTCATTGACTGCAATATTCATTGGTTCCAATATTCATTGGCTCCAATATTCATTGGCTCCAATATTCAATGGCTCCAATATTCATTGACTCCAATATTCATTGGCTCCATCAGTCATTGACACCTACAGTCTTTTGGTCCCAAAAGTCTTTTGGCTCCAAATATATTAGGCTAGAATTCTTCGAGTCTAAGAGACTATGAGACCTCATGGTTACAGAACTACGTGACTACGAATCTTCAAGTTTACGAGACTGCGAGGCTACAGAGCTACGAAGCCTCTAGTACACAGGTTTACGTGACTGCGAGGATACAGGACTACCAGTCTGCATGAGTACTTGACTACGAAGCTACTCGTCTACAAGGCTACAATTACAGCATCTGTTTTCGTCAGAATTTTCTCTTTTGCTCCAACTGCACCACCAGCATTATGTTATAAGATTACAAGGCCGCCTGCTTACGTAGCTTCAAGTCTACGAGGATACTTGGATACGTAGCTTCAATTCTACGAGGTCCTAAGACTTCATGACTACGCGACTTCGAGCCATGAGGTTACGAGATTACGTGTCTACGAATCTTCATGTTTACGAGACTGCGAGGCTACAGAGCTACGAAGCCTCTAGAAAACGAGTTTACGTGACTGCGTGGATACAGGAATACAAGTCTGCATGAGTTCTTGACTACGAAGCTACTCGTCTGCAAGGCTCCAATTGAAACATCTGTCTTCGATGGAATTTTCTCTTTTGCTACATCTACGCCATCAGCATTATGTTATAAGATTACAAAGCTACTTGCTTACGTAGCTTCAAGTCTACGAGGCTCCAATACATCATGACTACGAGACTACGAACCATGAGGTTACGAGACTATGCGATTGCAAGTCTTCAAGGTTACGTCATCGCGAGGCTATAGGACTACGAAGCTTCCAGAACGCATGGTTACGAGAATGCATGACTAATTGGCCGCATGGCTACGAAACTTTATGTCTCTGACTGACTACAATAGCACTATTCAGTGGTGAGAGTTAATTTATTTCATGCAAAGGTACTTGCTGCAAGCAGTTCCGCTTTTCAACATCAGATGACGTCACGTTTTGCTTGCAGGTAAAATAATATTTATTTATTTTATGCGGGATGCGGGTTGTTCACTATCGGTCGCATAAGAAGAATGACATCGATAGTCTTCAAGGAGAAGGAAGTTCGTCCTTCCTGATAGTGCTTCTCAGATTTCTCACAGTCCGCCATCTTGGATTGCGACGTCACGGCTGCTATCTTGGATGGGTGTGACTTTGACCTTTGACCGAAACCGCAGGAATGATCGCAAGCACACGGATTAACCATCATAATATTGATAAGAATAATCAGGAGCACACGGAGAAAACCATCATAATATTGGCAAGAATAATCAGGAGCACACGGAGAAAAACGACACATGTATTTTTTGTTTTTATTTTAAATTTTCATATTAATTTATTTTTATTTTTAAATATTTTTTTTTCTGTAATTTTATGATATCAAAGAAAACATGTGTCGTTTTTCTCCGTGTGCTCCTGATTATTCTTGCCAATATTATGATGGTTTTCTCCGTGTGCTCCTGATTATTCTTATCAATATTATGATGGTTAATCCGTGTGCTTACGATCATTCCTGCGGTTTCGGTCAAAGGTCAAAGTCACACCCATCCAAGATAGCAGCCGTGACGTCGCAATCCAAGATGGCGGACTGTGAGAAATCTGAGAAGCACTAGCAGGAAGGACGAACTTCCTTCTCCTTGAAGACTATCGATGCCATTCTTCTTATGCGACCGATAGTGAACAACCCGCATCCCGCATAAAATAAATAAATATTATTTTACCTGCAAGCAAAACGTGACGTCATCTGATGTTGAAAAGCGGAACTGCTTGCAGCAAGTACCTTTGCATGAAATAAATTAACTCTCACCACTGAATAGTGCTATTGTAGTCAGTCAGAGACATAAAGTTTCGTAGCCATGCGGCCAATTAGTCATGCATTCTCGTAACCATGCGTTCTGGAAGCTTCATAGTCCTATAGCCTCGCGATGACGTAACCTTGAAGACTTGCAATCGCATAGTCTCGTAACCTCATGGTTCTTAGTCTCGTAGTCATGATGTATTGGAGCCTCGTAGACTTGAAGCTACGTAAGCAAGTAGCTTTGTAATCTTATAACATAATGCTGATGGCGTAGATGTAGCAAAAGATAAAATTCCATCGAAGACAGATGTGTCAATTGGAGCCTTGCAGACGAGTAGCTTCGTAGTCAAGAACTCATGCAGACTTGTATTCCTGTATCCACGCAGTCACGTAAACTCGTTTTCTAGAGGCTTCGTAGCTCTGTAGCCTCGCAGTCTCGTAAACATGAAGATTCGTAGTCACGTAATCTCGTAACCTCATGGCTCGAAGTCGCGTAGTCATGAAGTCTTAGGACCTCGTAGAATTGAAGCTACGTATCCAAGTATCCTCGTAGACTTGAAGCTACGTAAGCAGGCGGCCTTGTAATCTTATAACATAATGCTGGTGGTGCAGTTGGAGCAAAAGAGAAAATTCTGACGAAAACAGATGCTGTAATTGTAGCCTTGTAGACGAGTAGCTTCGTAGTCAAGTACTCATGCAGACTGGTAGTCCTGTATCCTCGCAGTCACGTAAACCTGTGTACTAGAGGCTTCGTAGCTCTGTAGCCTCGCAGTCTCGTAAACTTGAAGATTCGTAGTCACGTAGTTCTGTAACCATGTGGTCTCATAGTCTCTTAGACTCGAAGAATTCTAGCCTAATATATTTGGAGCCAAAAGACTTTTGGGACCAAAAAACTGTAGGTGTCAATGACTGATGGAGCCAATGAAATTGGAGTCAATGAATATTGGAGCCATTGAATATTGGAGCCAATGAATATTGGAGCCAATGAATATTGGAACCAATGAATATTGCAGTCAATGACAAATTAATGTGCTTCCTTTTCGTCGATGGTGCTGCCTTTTCGTTGTCGGTGCTTCCAAATGTGCTTCCTTTTCGTTGGCGGTGCTGCCTTTTCTTTGTCGGTGCTTCCAAATGTGCTTCCTTTTCGTGGGCGGTGCTGCCTTTGCTTTGCCGGTGCTTCCAAATGTGCTTCCTTTTCGTTGGCGGTGCGGCCTTTTCGTTGATGGTGCTTCCTTTTCGTTGTCGGTGCTTCCAAATGTGCTTTGTTTTCTTTGGCGGTGCTGCCTTTTCGTTGTCGGTGCTTTCAAATGTGCTTCCTTTTCGTTGGCGGTGCTGCCTTTTCTTTGTCGGTGCTTCCAAATGTGCTTCCTTTTCGTTGGCGGTGCTGCCTTTTCTTTGTCGGTGCTTCCAAATGTGCTGCCTTTTCATTGTCGGTGCTGCCTTTTCGTTGTCGGTGCTTCCAAATGTGCTGCCTTTTCGTTGTCGGTGCTGCCTTTTCTTTGTCGGTGCTTCCAAATGTGCTTCCTTTTCGTGGGCGGTGCTGCCTTTTCTTTGCCGGTGCTTCCAAATGTGCTTCCTTTTCGTTGGCGGTGCGGCCTTTTCGTTGATGGTGCTTCCTTTTCGTTGTCGGTGCTTCCAAATGTGCTGTCTTTTCTTTGGCGGTGCTGCCTTTTCGTTGTCGGTGCTTCCAAATGTGCTTCCTTTTCGTTGGCGGTGCTGCCTTTTCTTTGTCGGTGCTTCCAAATGTGCTTCCTTTTCGTTGGCGGTGCTGCCTTTTCTTTGTCGGTGCTTCCAAATGTGCTGCCTTTTCGTTGTCGGTGCTGCCTTTTCGTTGTCGGTGCTTCCAAATGTGCTGCCTTTTCGTTGTCGGTGCTGCCTTTTCGTTGTCGGTGCTTCCAAATGTGCTGCCTTTTCGTTGTCGGTGCTGCCTTTTCGTTGTTGGTGCTTCCAAATGTGCTGCCTTTTCGTTGTCGGTGCTGCCTTTTCGTTGTCGGTGCTGCCTTTTCGTTGTCGGTGCTTCCAAATGTGCTGCCTTTTCGTTGTCGGTGCTGCCTTTTCGTTGTCGGTGCTTCCAAATGTGCTGCCTTTTCGTTGATGGTCCTACTATTTTTAATGTTGTTTTGACTCTGGTATTATAGTAAGTGGTTCTTGATTTGACTTGCGTATTATTCCATCCGGTGCATGTATATAAGCGAGTCCTAGACAGCAGGTCGCTCAGTTTGTTACTGTCGTCGACGGTGTAAGGATCACCCAGATTATTTCATCTGGTGAATAAGTCGCGTAATTACCTGTTCTTGAGAACTCGATGGCATATTTACCGACTTTAACGTCGTACTCGATGGACGTTGTATCATCGTCTACGGGAACCTTGACGACAGCGACGACTATGGTGGAGCAGATCCCGTTGGCAACGACGACGATGTCAACATTGGAGGAGATTTCAACAGATGTGATACCACCAGCAGAAGATAGCTTAATGACTACTGAGCTGGATGTGCAGGAAACCACGACGATCGACGATACGACCTCGATGGAGACTTCAATGGATGCTGATTTGACAACTAGCGAACATCGGTGCTGTTACTGTGACAAGATTTTCTCAAACAACAGCAATGCTCGGCGACACGAGAGGAGCGAATGTGCCAAGAACCTATATCGTAAAATGTTTGTTTGTGAGAAATGTCATAAGCAGTTTGCCAGAAAAGATAATATGAAAACGCACATGAAGGCATGCAAAGGTCCTGCTGTGCGGCAGAAAGTAAAGGTTTCGGCGCAACAACGATGCATCGATGTGCATAAGAGAATGCCTGGAAATGATACTACTGTTGCAACGCCTGTATCTGGATCGGGTCTGAAAGGATCGTCTTCATCACCACGGTATCCTTGCAGCTACTGTGATACGTCGTTCGCATTTTACCATGATGCACGAAGACATGAGCGGAGCAAATGCGCGAAGAATCCTTCTCGCATGAAGTTTCGATGTGATGAGTGTCTTAAATGGTTTACTCGAATTGACAGTTTGCGACATCATGCGAAAAAATGTAAAGGTGGAGTCTGTGCTCCTACTGCTGAACTACCTGCCGACATTTCGACTCCTCGCTTTAGATTGGAGACACGAAAGCGTACAACCAAAAAAACAGATGCCCAGCAACCGATTGTTATGACGTCTGAACATGGAACTAAACCTAAGACTGTGTTCGTAGCATTACAAGTGAACGATAATGGCTTCTACTTGGCGCAGTCTGCATTTCGAGGAACGTTGAAAGACTACTATTATCTAAATACGTTCGGTGAGTCGAAGGACATTTGTAATTTTCTTGACGATATCAGACAGAAGATAATCAATCAGCTTACTGATGATGTAGCAATAAACGGACGTTTGAAATATAACTTGTGGTTGGACTGTATATATGGAAAGCCATATCCGTTCGATGACGAAGTGAAGAAGTGTGCATTCAAGACATCTGCTGCAGTAATTTACAGTTCTAACGATGTGAAGCAAACTGTTAAAAACGGTATCCAGAAACTCTGTCAAGAAGAGGTGGACTATGTCTGTAAAGGTTCTGGCTGGACTCTGTCTAGTATAAACCGATTGGAGCTAAGAATTAGTCATTTCACACCGCTGCGGAACTAAATAATTATAAGATTGTTGGCTTTCGTAAGTGATCCTGTAGTAGAATAGAAATTATGTAATAAATATTATGTTTGTAAAAGAACTTGCGGTGTTTAATTCCTCGAACCTGTTACTATTATGTTAAATTGATGATATATTTTTTTTTTGCATCATCCTAGATCGTACCAAGGATCTTAGTCGATCTAATTAATCAGTATATTGATCGGAAATTTATTTAATGATTTCTGAACTTTTTCCCGGATCTCTAGCATTAAAATTACACATTTCCAATATGGTGGTCTTGATGTCTGATAGGATGGTGGTAGTAGAGGATTTAAAGTCTCTTTAAGAATGTTGAACATGGTTTATTTAAATTATTTTTTTTACATAAGATTAAACATTATTGCAACGATCGGGTATCGAACCGAGGACGGGAATCGATCGAATCAATATGTAAATTAATGAGTGATTTATTTAATGAATTTTGGAACTTTTCCCGAATTTCTAGCTAAATAATTACGGATTTTCAAGATGGCGGCCAAATGACAAGATGGCGGATGTCACAGTAATAAATGATTACTGCACTCTTGCGGATACGAATTAAACTAACATGTCATCATAGCACTCTAGCCTACGATACAATGATGATGGCTTCCAGCATCGAAGACAAGATGGCGGCCATGACGTCATACTAGATGATGATAAAAAGTGGTGGGAGTCAGTATGCCTGCAGCCACCTCGGGGGAAGGATCGGTCGCCATTTTTATTTTTTTGCACTCGTCGGGTTCGAACCGAGGACTCCGAGCTCCGTGTCGTAAATGTTTGTTTTTTAAATATTTTATTAAAAATTTTATTATTTAATTTGTTTTATGAATTTTAAATTTTTTTCATTAAAATCGGATAATAAATTTAAAGATGGCGGCCGTAACGGAAATTGCAACGATGACGTCATAATTCAAGATGGCGGTCATGGTATCCTTATTCCTAGAAATGGCTTAACTGAGGCTTGAGTTAAGGATGCTTAAGCCAGTTTTAGGAATTTTCAGCCGCTGGGATTTTTAAGGACTAAAAACGGGAATTTTTCCCTCGAAACGGGAAATTTTTCCCTCGAAATGAGAAATTTTTAATTTGTGGAATTTTTTGAGATTTTTTGGCGGAACTTTTTTCCACAGAAATGGAAATTTTGGCGATTTTTGAGGAATTTTGGGCAAATTTTGCCCAATTTTGGCGGATTTTGGCGATTTTTGAGGATCAAATTCAAGGTCAAGGTCAAAGGTCAAGGTCACAACCATCCAAGATGGCCGTCGTGACGTCAGAGATGTGGATCGGCACCAAGCACCAGCGCCTGGCGCCTGTCCCAGCTCCGCCATTCGTATACTACTGGTGCTTCCAAATGTGCTGCCTTTTCGTTGTCGGTGCTTCCAAATGTGCTGCCTTTTCGTTGATCTTGCTTTCAAATGTGCTGCCTTTTCGTTGTCGGTGCTTTCAAATGTGATGACTTTTCGTTGTCGGTTTTTTTCAAATGTGCTGCCTTTTCGTTGATGGTGCTTCCAAATGTGCTGCCTTTTCGTTGATGGTGCTTCCAAATGTGCTTCCCTTTTCGTTGATGGTGCTGCCGTTTTGATGATGTTGCTTCCAAATGTGCTGCCTTTTCGTTGTCGGTGCTCCCAAATGTGCTGCCTTTTCGTTGATGGTGCTTCCAAATGTGGTGCCTTTTCGTTGATGGTGCTTCCAAATGTGCTTCCATTTTTCGTTGATGTTGCTGTCTTTTTAATGATGGTGCTTACAAATGTGCTTCCTTTTTGATTTTTAGTGCTTCTATTTTTAATGTTGTTTTGACTCTCGTATTTTAGTAAATTTTTCTTGATTTGACTTGCGTATTATTCCAACCGGTGCATGTATATAAACGAGTCCTAGACAGCAGGACGCTCTGTTTGTTACTGTCATCGACCGTTTACGGTTCACCTAGTTTGTTTCTTCTGGTGCATAAGTCCTGTAATTGCCTGTTCTTGAGACTTCGATGGCATCTTTACCGACTTTAACGACGAACTCGATGGAGGTTGTACCATCGACTGCGATAACCATGACGTCAGCGCCGACGATGTTGGAGCAGATCCCGTTGGCAACGTCGATGACAACACTGGAGGAGACTTCGATATGTGCTGATCCACCATCAGCTGAAGTTTCATCAGCATTGAATACTTCAATTAATGAAGAGCGTACTTCGCATCAGTGCAAATACTGTGGTGCATCATTTACTATCACCTCAAATGCTCGCAGACATGAAAGAAGCGGTTTTTCTAATAGTGTTCAAAGAATACAATTTCAGTGCAATGAGTGCCATAAACTAATTTCACGTCTCGATAGATTACATCGTCATTATAAAAAATGCTCCAAGAGGTATAATGAACATGGTTATTGTTTTGACTCATGTGATGTAACGGCTAATGAGAATATATAAGTGAGATCCTGGTGATATGAAATTCAGTCCGTCTCTGGCTGCGGTGATGAACGGATCGGATAGACATTTAAAGTCATGTAAAACGCTTAGTCCGTACAATAAGAAGACTGTTTGAATCGAGAAATCCACAATACTTTAGTAATTTATCTGTGTTTTTTTTACTTGTAGTTGTGATGAGTTTATGTAATAAAAAGGATTTTAAAAGAACTGGTGGTATTTTTTTATTTTTTCAAACCTGTCGCTTTTGTGGTAATTTTTTTTTTATTAAAGTTGATTTGTATCAGCCAGGGATCGAACCTAGTATCGATTCTATAGGTAGATTAATGATTGATTTTTTTATAAATTTATGGATCAATAAATACAAATATTCAAGATGACGGTCGTACTGGCTTATAGGATGATGGTTGATTTGGAAACTATGCTTCTTTTAGGACATTGATCATTATTTATTAAAATTTTTATTTTTTATATAAAATTAAATGTTTTATATCGTCTAGGGATCAAACCAAGGACGGGAATCCAGCGAATCAATATGTAAATTAATGAGTTAATTTTTAAATGAATTTTGTAATTTTTCCCGCATTTCTAGCATAAAAATTACGGATTTCCAAAATGGCACCCAAATTTCAAGATGGCGGGCACTTTAGTAATAATCAATTATTACTGCACTCTAGCGGGTTAGAATAAAATTATCCAGATGGAAATGTACTCTATAATACAAGTACACACACAAGATGGTGTATTCCAGCAGGTGGTAGCTCCTGGTAGCATGTACTGAACATAAAATGTTGGTTCCATGATGGTCGACAAGGTCAAAGTCAAATTTTAAGGACAAAGTCAAATTTAAAGGTCAAGGACAAATTTCAAGGTCAAGGTCAAATTTCAATGTCAAGATAAAATTTCAAGGTTTAGGTCAATGTCAAATTTCAAGGTCAAGGTCAAAGTTCAAGGTCAAGGTCATAGTTCAAGGTCAAAGTTCAAGGTCAAGGTCAAAGTTCAAGGTCAAGGTCAAAGTTCAAGGTCACGGTCAAAGGCCTAGGTCAATTTTCAATGTCAACAGTTGAGGACAAATGTATGGTGACCAGATAATTATACTAACATGTCTCCAGCACACTCTAGCAGACGAAAACAAGATGGTTGCCTCCACGGACAAAGATAAGATGGCGGATATGGCAAATACCTTGTTATTCGTGGTGGTAGGTCAGTCTGAAGGTGGCTTCTGTGGAGGAAGGACGTCATTTTTTTATTTTTTGCCCTCACCGGTTTCGAACCAAGGACGGGAATCGATATAATCAATCAGAATTCTATTAAGTTAATTTTTTTGATGAATTTTGGAATTCATCCCGATTTTCTAACATAAAAATTACAGATTTCCAATATGGCGACTAAATTTCAAGATGGCAACCATAACGATAATTGCAACATTAATAGGATATAATATGGTGGTCGTAACGTAAAGTGTAAGAATGACATGGTACTCAACCAAGATGGCGGGTGTAACGAAATATGCAACATTTATATAATCCAAGATGGCGACCATAACGATAACTGCAACAGTGGTTTTTAAGATTTTTATTATTTATTCGATTAAATAATTTTTTTAATGATTTTTAAAAATTTTCCCGATTTTCTAACATAAAAATTGCGGATTTTCAAGATGTCGGGCGTAACGGAAACTGCAACAGTGACGTCATAATCCAAAATGACGGAAAACAAAATGGCGGAAAGTTCGAGAAAATTAAATTACGTTATCCAAAATGGCGGATCCAAGATGGTGGTTCCAAAATGGCCTCCGGTGTCAAGGTCAAGGTCAAAGGTTAAGGTCATCCAAGATGGCCGCCGAGACGTCACAGATAGACGTGACGTCAGAGATGTGGCTCGGCACCAAGCACCACATCCTGCATCCTGCCGCAGGAGGAATATTCGTATACTACTATATATATATATATATATATATATATATATATATTCCGGGAGTGATGGACCATGTTTTTTTGTTTTATTATGAATACTTGTACTCAACGACATATGTTATTAGTCCAGATGATGCGCAGAGATGTTTCATTTACATTTGAAGATAAAAGTAGGTTGAATTTGAATTAATTTTATAACTTTTACCTTTTTTAAAACAAGTTTTTAAGATCCATCTATCCCATAATAATATTGGTTAGATGGTTCATATGAAATGGAATAGATGGACCAAGAATAGTACAATCCTATTAGAAAATCATACCTTCCTAAATAACATATCGCGCTTTTTTTTAACTAATATTAGTTCAATAAATCATTGCTCAGAAAAGTAATAACTTCAATTAGATTTTAGAACAATAGAAGTAATATTGTTATTTATGTAAAATTATTTCAACTGAAAAGAATAACGGTAATGAAAATTACATTTAACTATCAAACTAAATATTTAACCATTCTTTTCACCAATGAAATATTCACTTTGTCACATGCCTTTCTTTCAGTATTTTTTTTTTCCATATTTGTGACACACATTTTCATATTGACTGCAGCCTCCGTGAAGCCAATAACGACATAAAACAAACTGAAGTCACTCGTCAAGTTAATTTGTTTCGTAATAGTCTGCTACAAACCAACACACTCATTTTCATTCCATTCTTTTGGTAGACCGTCGTCATTTTCCTGATTAAGAAATGAATAGTCGTTTTTACTTTCCGATGAATGAGGCAGGCTTGAATTTATTTTAGTTATACATTCTTTACTCATAGAATTAGAATAATAGGTCAACAGATAAAATATCACTGTATCAATTAATTCAGCCATTATTTTAATAAAGAAATAGTAAACCTTACCATATTAATAGATACCGGAAAAATTCGCGAATTCACTTCGCGATAGGCTAAAATACAAATCGTTATACCTCAGTGCTGCCTCTGCTATTGGCTCACAACTCACCTGGATGACTCTGGGCCAATGGGAAACCGCCAACGAAAGCTTTATCGAATCACAGGCTGCTAAGCTGGAACGTCTCACAAGACAGCAGCCAATGAGTGGGTGGCATTTGACCCAGTGTACGTAGAACTGTGGAGTTCATCCTACAGGTCACTGAACCCGCGAATTTTTCCGGTCCCTACATATTAACCATATGCCTACTTAGTGTAACTACCGCATCTAGAGTGAGCGTTACTTGCTTGGTGCTGCAGATAGGCGTGAGACGCGCTGTATAACGGAGTATTTGTCTAATTGATTTATTGGAGAGCTGGGGTTACCCCGAGAAAACCCACTATGTCAAGCCGACTTCCGTCACGTTGACAGTTTGTGAATATGTTGGGTGCGACGACACCGCTGGTAATTAAGGTAGCGACTTGGTAACATACGAGTGATTTATAGTAAGTAAGATGCGAGTGATTTAGAGTAACATGCGAGTGATGAGTAAGATGCGAGTGATTTAGAGTAAGATTCGAGTGATTTAGCGTAAGATACGAGTGATTTAGAGTAAGATTCTAGTGATTTAGCGTAAGATGCGAGTGATTTAGAGTAAGATGCGAGTGATTTAGAGTTAGATGCAAGTGATTTAGTGTAAGATGCAAGTGATTTAGAGTAAGTAAGATGCACAGTGATTTAACCACTCAACCACCGTGGCACAATATTTATCCAGGATAACTTTTCATTGACAGCTAAGTAATGGGTGACAATGGCCTTTAACTAACACAATCAAAAGCACACGAGGAAAACCAACCAGGCCTATTCAAAGAGAAACTATTCTATTATTTTTCTAAACTGATTTCGGTAAGCAATGGCTAACGGAAATCAGAACTGTCAGCCATCCCGAATGGGAGTCGACCGTTAAACAAGTGCGCCATCCAGTTTGTTAGAGTCAGTTTTGGAAAAAAAATTCCCCTTTCTAAAACAGCACAATGTATTTAAAGGGTCGTTACGGATAAAGATTATGGTAATGCTGGAGGGTTTAACGTTTCGAAGTTTTGTACAGAGACTTAACGCGGAAGAGAATTCAATATAATTGTAGAGTAGACTCCGAGCCATTTGTCAGGCGATTTGGTTTTCGGTTTGAATAAAGCGCTGATAGAATCAAGTTTCCAAGTATTACCACGCAAGGTATTATTTCTTTATTTATTACCGGAGTGGAAGCGAGGGTTCGGTGTTAGATATTCGAGTGCAATGGGAAGCGTCAGATTGAGCCACTGCCAAATGGAATTGCGCGCATCCCGTTTATCTCGTCATAAAGCATCCTTTTCTCTGCGTGTGGAAAACCACTTCACTGTCAGCCAAAATTAAAAGGACTTTGTCACTGGTTTGTAGTAACGTGATTTGAACAATCCTAGAGTAAAATTTTACATATATTTTATTATTGAAAATAAATGTTTCTCGTGTTTCGCATAACTCACATCATCAAATAACTAATATTTCGTCAGTCTTTTATATTTTAATTTATAAACTAAAGCAGGAACATGTTTTTGAAGTGAAACTTCTGTACAGCCAGTGTGTTAAGCCAGAGTGGTGATGTCATCAGAGCATAGCGTGAACTGTTAAGCTTGGAGAATAACGAAAAATTGAACGGAAATTTATGTATCATATATTAGATTTCAATTTTTTTTTCCGAAAACACAGTTGGCAGCACCAGCGTTCGAGTGCATGTATGCGTTATAACCAGAGACCTGCAAAATTCGGGGATTCATTCGGTGACAGGCTAGAATTCAAACACATATACCTCTTAGATAATTTTGCTATTGGCTTACTGTTCATCTGAACGAATATCAACCAGTTATAAACCCTCAACCAAAGAAGGATCGAATCACAGACAAACCAGCTGAGACGACTTACAAGTCGGCAGCCAATGAACTTGCGTTATTTGCCCGAGTGTACAGGGGTATGAGCAGTCTATCCTGAAGGCCATCGAAACCGCGAATTTTGCAGGTCTCTAGTTATAACACACTCGCATAATTGCACAATAAGATGTTTGCACATTTGTACACACGCTCACTTGTGTAGTTGCAAACTTGCATAACTGCGCACGAGCATACTTATTCACTCGCATACATGCTCACTTGCATAATTCTGCAATAGGATATTTTCACACAGTCTATTACACTCCAATATCTGTACATTCACCTGTGTGCTTGTATAGTTGCAGACTTGTAAACGCATTTGAAATATATTCTTCCTTACAAATTTTGAAGTTATACTTCTAATGCGACTTCCAACAAGGTTGCGTTAAACGTTTAACGCTCCTGGGGAGGGGGAATAGAGAGAGAGAGAGAGTGAGAGTGAATGCTATTGTAAGGAACTAAGTAGAGAGTAAGAAAAAAATAAAGATCCTGACAGTTTTTAGTGTCGCCATATTTGTTTCAAATTTCAATACCCTTTTTGTATATTACAATTTAAATTGCAGAAAAAAATCATGTTTCATAGATACATAAATAGTGAGTGTGTGTCATTTCTATATGTCCACGAGGTCTCGCCGCGTCAATTTTCTCCTTGGGGCGAACCCGTCCGCTTATTAAATAAACAGCTTTTATCGTTGAATGATTTCATGATTTATTTCATGAAAATCTGCTCTCATAAAAAAGTTAGTTTTATAGACATTCAATAGGTCTCTCTCTCTCTTTCTCTCTCGCTCTCTGAAAATCAATCTATGAATCGTTACAAATTTATTTCCTTTATTTTTTTAGTTTGATTTGATACAATATGATTTCACTAAAAATCAATTTCTACCTCTTCCTATTTTCATTTCCACATTACGAAGTTTCACTTCTTCCACGCGGAGGGACTCCACGCACTATTTTTGCATGCAATTAAAAACTATTTTTTAATGATGCCAAAGAAGTGTAACTTCTCATGCGCGTACCTAAGTACACGCACCCATTTTTTTTTGTTTATACCTACATGCCGAGAGTCCAGTCTAATGAACTTGGAGGTCACACACCTATTACATTTATATGTTGCATTTATTTGCATGTTTAAATCCATGAGTTAATTATTTTTATTTACGTTTATATGTGCAAAGCTTCACTTTCAAGCGGATTTTTTATTCATTCATTCTTACATTTTTTCGTTTAGAATATTTTGATATCTGACGACAAAGTTTCTGTATAATTAATTTAAAAATATATACATTTAACATACAAAATGTGCCGCTTCGAACACATACCATTTGCATCATGGAAGCAAGAAGATAAGGAGTGTTTGTGAAAAAAGCTATATAATGTATATAAATATAGTTAATATAAGAACGATGACAACCTAAAATAGTGCCATAATGATATTTTTTTTACTGTTTTGTTGTTGTAATGTTTTCTTAACAATGACACTACATAATGCTATTTTTATGATTATTACGAACGTGTTCCTTTCAAGCTAAAAATAAACTTCCAATATTACTTTAATACACCTACAGTTAATTTCATTCATCAGTTACTTTAATTATGTAAGACAGCTACTTAATTGACCAATAATGATATGAGTTTGAATGATTTTTTTAAATAAAAACACAGTGTAGTAGTATATGTTGGTTCCTCCGGTACCAGGCTTCTGGCTAAGGTGCTAGGTGTCAACCGCCATCTGGGATTGTGACGTCACGGAAGCCATCTTGGATGAACTTGATCTTTGACCTTGACCTTCAAATTTTTAAAATTTTTGCCAAAAATGACGCTACATTTTCCAAACTTTGCCCAAAATTGGCCAAAATCCGCAACATTTTCCTCCAAAAAAAAGTAAGTTAATGTTTTAGTACTCACCAGAGATTTATAACATCTAACTTTTGTTACATACAAATTCATGTCTACTTATGTTGCAAATACATTTATAATACGAAACTCAGGCACGAAAATTAATGTTAAATTAAATAAAATAATGATAATACATGAAAATTGGGGTTTCAACAACATTTCTAGACGCGAATCACACGTTTAAGCACCAGCCAGTAGAATTTGCTGCTGGAGCAGCAACTTTGACTATTGAATCATTTGATTAACAGAACGAAATATTAAACTACTCAATGAAAAGGCTCCTGTAAAAGCGAAAGAGACTTGGGATAATATTAAATCCCGGCTTTGGACATTATTTCATACGAGACATTTTATAAATTACTGCCCATCTAATTCAAATTAATTTAACAGTTTGTACCTACTATAAAGTTTCACTTTGTCTTTGCGAACTTTGGTTCGCGCCTTCCGCCACATTTGGCAGCACTGAGGTTACACATTTCCGTTCTTTGACTCCCACTCACATTCACGAAATCAATCCCACCAAATGCAGTATAGCGAGAGATACGATGTTGCACATGTTGGCTGTGTCATGTACACGGCCGTGTGTTGTACGTGAAAACGTGTACGTAACAAGTAATATTTTCTATACAAAAATATAAATTACGCTATTTTTTTAACACCATATATATTCACTATAGCCATTTTACACTAATGTTTTATACACGCATTCGATAGATTTTGACGAGAGCTGACGATTGAAACTCAAACGAACGTCGTAGCTTCTCCGAGTCAAAAGTTATACTAAATGGAAATCTCGAAACGCAGCAAAATTACCTCAAAATGGCGGCGCTTCCCCCTCCACCGCGCGCGATGCGTCACAGTCCTCTTTAAGCGTAACGACTTCTTTGATCCTTTAGCTTTCCAGTGGTGTAATTAAATTTTGAATGGAGAGGTTAGATATGTAGCTGCGACATCAAAACTGTATCCCCCGATTTTGTTATCATTCGTTCCCACTGTGGAAACAATTTTAAAGACTCTTATTCACGTCAAAATATAAGAAACATTTTTTTTGACGTGAAAACGTCTGATAAATCGATGAACGCCGACTGCACGCACGAAAAAGTGTCCCGTTACGCTGTGTCCCGTTACGCTCATTGTACTATTGCGCCGCACATATCTCTCTTCCACTAGATTAGAACAACCATCGATTTGACTTTTTCGAGACACATTAAACTTGAAACAATCCCATTCGTTTCCTACTTTTCCTATCATCGTCCTATCCTACACAGATTGGAAGAAGTTAAATATCAAACATGTATAAAAGTTATAGATAAAATAATTTGTTCGTTAAAGTAATAAACATATTTGAATTAATGGGTGTAAATAAGAGTAAATTTATCAATTAAATTGTAGATTTCATTTCACTCCTTCTTTGTATCCATACAAAATAGTGATAATTCAATAAAAATTATTCAATGTTATTCATAAAAGTATGCAATCATTTCATCAATGTTTTGTTATGACGTTGTCACGTTAAACTATCGTCCGTAAACCGACTTTACAGATAACCAAATTTTTTTTTCTCGATATTTTTGTCAGTGTAACACACCTAACCTTTACAGCAGCGCACGACGTATAGCATCGGCGTCTCTCTCGGGACCAGTGAAGAGTGAGTTTGCCTGTGAAAACAAACCCCCACTCCACGTCCCTAGAGGGGTAGGAGGGGAGGAAGGAGGGGAGGTGTGTGGCTTCCCCCACGCCGCAGATCACGTGACACGGCGAGGACCACCGCAGTTGCGGTCTCGCCAGCCGACCAATGGAAGAGCAGAGAATCCGGCCGCAGCGCGTCTGCACCGGCGGGAATCAACACGCTCGGAATCGTTACATGTCTAGAGACCGGAAAAATAATTCGTGTATTCATTTCGCGACAGGCTGAAATACAAATAGTTACACCTCAGTGCTGCCTCTGCCATCGGCTTCACAACTCACCTGTAAGACGCTGGGGCCAATGAGAAACACCCGACCAAAACTTTATCGAATCACAGGCTGCTACGCTGGGACGTCTCACAAGACAGCAGCCTGTAACCCTTCTTCCTCCTTAATTGGAAGAGGGGTTGCGTCCCCGACTCACTCTGGGCGCGAAGGGAAAAAATAAATATTAAAACCAGGCATAAAAAGCTAAACAATATAAATTCCCCACACCACTGCCCAGGGGTCAGGCCAAAAACTTCAAAGGATATAATAGCAGAGTAACCATTAAACAAACAAGAGGCAAGACTTTGGACGTATGTTATTAAAAAATATAAATTTGCAAAAATAGTATTTACTTTACATAACCATACAAGCTTAGTTACAAAAGCTGACGTTAATAATGGCAGCATCTTATCCCCATTTGCGATACTAACAATAACCTTTAAAAAATCGTAAAAATATAAATACTGATAACAACAAGTATAAAAATATATAAGGGCGTGAGGCGTGGCCACTATAAAATATCAAAATTTACTGACTGCCCTAATACCAAAAATCAAACAAGACAATCAATACAAATATATAAAAAAATTCTACAATAATAATACTGAAGTACAAAAAATTTATTTAAATAAAGTTCTTAAACTCTCAATCAACGGTTTAGTCTTTCTTCAGATGTGCGTTACTAAAGACTTGCCAAAAAAAAACAAAGTTAATATCCTAGGCGTGCGCTGGCTTCCTGACCTTCCTCACCAACTCCAGAGTCTAATGCCACGCCGGGCCATAGGTACGAATTCACAAAGGCGTGAACGATGATCAAAAAAAAATTATCTTATTTTTTAAGGGAAATGTAGCAAAAACTCTTCACGTAACATAACTATGTTACCACAGAAGTATTTATCATCTACTTCCAACAAAGTCTTACTTCTTTATTAACTTGCCAATGATTTCATAAAAACGTAGAATGGCTGCACCAACCAACATCAGGCTGCGCATGTAGTCCAATACCGATCGCATACATTTAATAATACTGCACAAGCTGATTATATTAGCTAAATGCAACTTTAAGTATGCCAATCCCGAAGACAAAGTCTCAAAAACAAATTGCAAAATGTTCGTTTCTTCCAAACTTATACTTTTATTACAACTACAGGCAAACGGGCGACCTTTTTAAAAAATCCCACACTGGAAAAACGTGTGAAACAAATGGGCCTCTTCACCAAACAGGCTAATAAAAGTTCCGTCCAAATAAAATTTAGTATGGGAAAATACACAGTTCACTAGGTTTGCCAAAAACCAGTGCAGCACCACGAGGGTAAAAATCAAAATCGCGGCCTCTCTTTACCTTGATTACTTCTGTATCACAGGGCAATCCATTGCCCTGTCACCCAGCGTGGAGCCTCCATCCCAATACTCTTCGTCGCCCGTTGCCATCCGGCACACCAGTCCGCACCGTCACATAGCTCTGTCCTCGACGGTCGCTGGCCACACACTCCACGCGGCCCCAGCTGATTTTCACTCCCGGAAAGCCGAATGTCTGACGTCATCAGCCAACCGCCGGGCGCTCGCCAAGTGGTATTTACGTGAAACACAATCGATGTTCTTAAACTCATAATCGATAGCTACCAAACAGCGTATTACTAATTAACAGAAACAAATATAATTAAAAAAAATTTACAGATAAATTAACATTAATTAAAAAAGGCGTAAAAATACGTGAAATAAAAAAACATATAAAACTAGAGACCAGGAACAAAAATAAATTACAAGTAAAAATGTGGCCCTGCCGGCCACAACCTCCGCCTTGAACAAAAAAAATTTAAACAGCAAAGAAAATCTTAAAAATTAAAACGTCAAAAAAAAAACCTTGGACTTGGAGAAAAAGTATTCACAAAAACTTCTAATCCAACAAACCAGCCCAAACTCAAACAAACAAACCAGCAACAAGGAAAACTTGCCTCCAAAGTCCCAGCCAAAAATTTTAACGCTCAAAAAAAAAGCAAGAGAAGGATTTTCCGACAAGAAACGGAAAAGACAAGCTAAACATCACAAACCCAACAAACGGGATCTAAGTAAGCCAAAACAAACAAACAAGCTCCAAAGTCAAATCCGAAACGTATTAGACAAAACCTTCTCTCTCAAAATTATCAATAACTAAAGGATGCAAACTAAAGCAAAGAACTATAAAAAACTATAACCTCACGGGAAATATATCAAAACCATCACTGGTAATCTAAATGACCACTATAATTCCTGGTGCTGATCCTGCTCCCGCTTCTTTTTAAAGCAAAATATTTCTGAATGACCATTTTTGCCACAAAAACCACAAACAAATTTATTAACTTCCGAAACCGAGCAATCCTTAGCAAAATGCCCTACCTTATTACACTTAAAACAAGTCTTATTACTTTTATTATTACCCGGCGTTTTAAAACAAATCGGTTTAAAATTGATTTTGCCTTTACACTTATCGAATTCACATTTAGCGTAAAAAATATTATCAACCTGGATAGCCCAAGTGTTGAGTTCCTCCACACTATTAGGTCTGCCAATAAATGCGCATTCGTGTCTGATGGCAGGATTTAGATTTTCCAAAATAATAGCTACAAAACGGTGATCATCTAACTGCAGACCAAATACATTAACGTGATTTCTAATATCCTGTATAAATTCTAAGGTGCTTTCATTTTCCCGTTGAAAACGGAAAATCAATTCCTTAATTAGATCGTCCTTCACCCTCTTAGGGCACAAATATTCCCACAAATTCTCTTTCACTACCGACCATCCAACAGACTTATTTATACCTGACGTAATCACGTCTCTAGCGATCCCGCTACATTTAGTCGAAATACACCTTAACAATTCTTGCTCATTTTGTAAACAACAATTAGTTTTCAAACTATCTACCCCCAAGCAAAACTTTATTAAATCTCTTGGCCCACCGGAGCATAAAGATGGCAACCTATCCAGTTCCTTAAAAAGTAATTTACTTTGCATAGCAGTATTCAATGAATTTACTTGGCTGATCTCCGAATTCTCCACATTTTCCTCAACAGGTTTTTTCCTCCCTTCTTTAATGTGGGTACTTACTTAATTTCCTGCGTAAGGTATCAATGTCATCCTCCAGACCACTCTCTACTCCCGCTGCTTGCAAATTAGCGTAAACCTGTTCTTTGGGAAGTTTATAAATCCAAGAAACTGCCATTATTAAAAAAATCAAAAAGGTCAGCAAAATCGCAAAAGTCCAAAGTCTCTGCCAAGCAGAGTGGCGCAGGTTGGAACCCTTCTTCCTCCTTAATTGGAAGAGGGGTTGCGTCGCCGACTCACTCTGGGCGCGAAGGGAAAAAATAAATATTAAAACCAGGCATAAAAAGCTAAACAATATAAATTCCCCACACCACTGCCCAGGGGTCAGGCCAAAAACTTCAAAGGATATAATAGCAGAGTAACCATTAAACAAACAAGAGGCAAGACTTTGGACGTATGTTATTAAAAAATATAAATTTGCAAAAATAGTATTTACTATACATAACCATACAAGCTTAGTTACAAAAGCTGACGTTAATAATGGCAGCATCTTATCCCCATTTGCGATACTAACAATAACCTTTAAAAAATCGTAAAAATATAAATACTGATAACAACAAGTATAAAAATATATAAGGGCGTGAGGCGTGGCCACTATAAAATATCAAAATTTACTGACTGCCCTAATACCAAAAATCAAACAAGACAATCAATACAAATATATAAAAAAATTCTACAATAATAATACTGAAATACAAAAAATTTATTTAAATAAAGTTCTTAAACTCTCAATCAACGGTTTAGTCTTTCTTCAGATGTTCGTTACTAAAGACTTGCCAAAAAAAACAAAGTTAATATCCTAGGCGTGCGCTGGCTTCCTGACCTTCCTCACCAACTCCAGAGTCTAATGCCACGCCGGGCCATAGGTACGAATTCACAAAGGCGTGAACGATGATCAAAAAAAAAATTATCTTATTTTTTAAGGGAAATGTAGCAAAAACTCTTCACGTAACATAACTATGTTACCACAGAAGTATTTATCATCTACTTCCAACAAAGTCTTACTTCTTTATTAACTTGCCAATGATTTCATAAAAACGTAGAATGGCTGGACCAACCAACATCAGGCTGCGCATGTAGTCCAATACCGATCGCATACATTTAATAATACTGCACAAGCTGATTATATTAGCTAAATGCAACTTTAAGTATGCAAATTCCGAAGACAAAGTCTCAAAAACAAATTGCAAAATGTTCGTTTCTTCCAAACTTATACTTTTATTACAACTACAGGCAAACGGGCGACCTTTTTAAAAAATCCCACACTGGAACAACGTGTGAAACAGGCTAATAAAAGTTCCGTCCAAATAAAATTTAGTATGGGAAAATACACAGTTCACTAGGTTTGCCAAAAACCAGTGCAGCACCACGAGGGTAAAAATCAAAATCGCGGCCTCTCTTTACCTTGATTACTTCTGTATCACAGGGCAATCCATTGCCCTGTCACCCAGCGTGGAGCCTCCATCCCAATACTCTTCGTCGCCCGTTGCCGTCCGGCACACCAGTCCGTACCGTCACATAGCTCTGTCCTCGACGGTCGCTGGCCACACACTCCACGCGGCCCCAGCTGATTTTCACTCCCGGCAAGCCGAATGTCTGACGTCATCAGCCAACCGCCGGGCGCTCGCCAAGTGGTATTTACGTGAAACACAATCGATGTTCTTAAACTCATAATCGATAGCTACCAAACAGCGTATTACTAATTAACAGAAACAAATATAATTTAAAAAAATTTACAGATAAATTAACATTAATTAAAAAAGGCGTAAAAATACGTGAAATAAAAAAACATATAAAACTAGAGACCAGGAACAAAAATAAATTACAAGTAAAAATGTGGCCCTGCCGGCCACAAGCCAACGAGTGGGTGACATTTGACCGAGTGTACGTAGAACTGTGGAGTTCATCCTGCAGGTCATTGAACCCGCGAATTTGGCCGGTCCCTATACATGACGTTTGCATGGTACAGGGTAATGCTGGAAGTCTCTAGGAATAAACACCAAAAACAAAGATAATAGAATTCAAGATGGCAGCTTCAAGCAGAACAGAAAAAAACAAGATGGCGGCCATGATGTCATCTAAGTTGAGTGACCTCCGTGACTCAGGACTTTAGCTTCGGGCTAAACATGGAGTATATAAGGTCATAGCACTCAATTAACATTCACTGATATCGAATCTTTTTTTTTCTCATTGGTAATCGCTCTATCAGTACACTAACTTAAAAAAAAAATTAAAAACTTTTTTCTTTATATTGAATAAACTATAAACAGGTTACAATTCAAGAAATTTCGCATGGTACTCATACATTATGTGCCTAAATAATAGCCATCTATGTAAAAACAAAACGTCTAGTAAAAATTTCAAATCTGCATGAGAAAACTATGGATTTTTTTATATGTACGTTGAATAGCTGCCCTGCAATTCTTATATAGGAGTAGTATATATTAGTTCCTTCTGTTCCAGGCTTCAGGCTGAGGATTATGATTTTCATAGTTCCTAATAGCGCAGATATTCTCGTGAGGTGTCGGTGTCCGCCATCATGGATTGTGACATCACGGCGGCCATCATATATGACCTTGACATTTGACCTTGACCTTGACGGCCAACTTTTATTCCACAATCTTACTAGTTTTGCACTTTTCGTTACGCACACCATCTTCGATATGTATGACGTCATATTTGTACGTTTCGTTATGGCTGCTATCCTGAATTCTAATATCATGTCCGCCATCTTGGATATGATATCACAGCCATTTTTCTCGATTATGATATCATGTCTGCCATCTTATTTTCACCTGCTTGAGGTCGCCAACTTGGATACAATAATCTTAAATTCCACTGTTTACTCCTTCAGAGCGCAAAAATCGCTATGTATCATCATATATGGACGATATTCCATTACCTACCAGAGATGTAATGGTCATTATCGACATAGTTTCTTAATTATTTATACAAAATACATTGGAACTGCTGTGATTCGAACCTATAGAGCTCTGACCTCTAGGTTGGAAAACTTGCGCCTATAAACGCTCAGCCATCAAACATTTACCAGACTGTGAATTAAGTAAGACACATAAAAAAACATATATTCATACTTGTAATTTTTTTTGACGTGACAAGGTCTAATAAATCGATGAACGCCGGCTGCACGTACGAAAAAGTGTCTAGTAACGCACATTGTCCCACTACGGATGTCCCACTACGGATGTGTTCTGTTATGCTCATTGTACGCATGCGAGGCATTTCTCTTCCACTCGATTGGAACAACCATCGATTTGGCTTTTCAATCATATTTTAGTCGTTTGAATTATTAATATTATGTAATTTAACGATCGTACACCGATTGTCAGCACAATCGGTACGGTTATTAATTTCCCGCCTTCCACTATAAGAAATAAACATGGCAGACTACATACGTTTTTAAAACTTCCACAACACAAAACAAAATTTTTATAAATATATATAACATCTGAAACAATTGTTTCCAATTAGCATCGCTGACTACCGATACAAAAGTTGACGGATCGAATCCCGGCTGCTACAATATTTTCATTTTTGTACTTGTAAAAATAAATACGGCGCGCGCGACACTACAAAAGTAATAAATATATTTGAACTAGCTGCCCGATCCGGCTTCGCACGGTTGTATTAATTGGGGGGGGGGGAGGGGGAAATGAGACTGAATCTCTTATTTACAGTTATAATAAATGAAATAAAATGAAAATTAATTAATTTTGACAAAAACTTAATACAACAATACACGCAACGTTGTCATGGAGACGAAGTACCCACTGTTTCCCGGGCTTAAACACCAAACAAAATTGATAATCAGTTTATTATTAATAATAAATTACTAAGACCATTGATCGAAATAAAAACTACCCTATCTCTCAAGTTGGAAAAAATTACACATAAATGCCCATTTTCATCGAAATCAGTTGACTTGGTGAAGGGGACCTTTTTAGAAATCAGATGTAGTTAGTAATTGTCTTCTTAATTTGAATAATTTATATCACTTTCAAATCCCGACCGACTTTGTTCTACCAGTGTATAGTTATTTACCTGTATATATCAAAAAATTGGTGGTCTGTATTTAATGAGTGATGAGGACTACACTAACAATGAAATAGTCGTTGCCATGGAGACGAATGAAGCATCAACAATGCTACAGCCGTTGCCGTGGTGATTTTCTGCCAACTCATACATACATCACATTAGAAAACTGTAAAATTATAAGATTAAGACCATTAATCGAAATAAAAACTATCCTATCTCTCAAGTTGGAAAATATTACACCTAAATGCCAATTTTCATCGAAATCGGTTAAGTGGTTTAGGAGTCCATTGAGGACAAACATTGTGACACGAGATTTATATATATTAAGATTAATGAATTCAAATAAAAGTAAACTTATCAATTAAATTGTAAATTTCATTTCACTCCTTCTTGTATCCATACAAAATCGTGACAATTCAATAAAAGTGATTTAATTTTATTCATAACAGTATGCAAAGGTAGATTTATCATACAAAATATAGAAAAATTAAAAAAAAATTCTTCCTCAAATAATATAATATTTTTAATGCCTAAATGGTTTGGTTACAAAAACCTATTACGGCTCAGTCTCACGCCGAATATATTTCATTTTCTTCTGGATCAATCATTTCATAAATGTTTTGTAATGACGTCACGTAAAACTATCGTCCGTAAACCGACTTTACATACAACCAATTTTTTAATTTGAGGGACAAATAGCATCGATTGTTGGAGACGGATCCACTTTTTGTTTGTTTTAAGTACTAGCTACCATGAACGCTAGTGCAACGTAGTACACACGGCGTCTGCTAGAAGGTGCTGACGCCATTTTGTTTTCAATTAATGATACGAGTATCTCTAGTGTCACTTAGTTCACAATCACCTGCTAGAGTGCGTTACCGCCATTGTAGTTTAATTTTTACCCGATAGAGTACAATAATTATGCATTGCAAATGCGACCGCCATTTTGTTATTTACCTGTCATGTTGAAAATCTGTAATCATTTACCAAGAAATTTGGAAAAAATTCCAAAAACAATCAAAGAATCACTCATTAGTTTACTGATTGATTCAATCAGTAGCCGTCCTCGGTTTGATATTTGATCAACTCAAAAAAAATTATTTTAGACAAAAAATAATTATTTAGTAAATCATGTCCAAAATCCTACAAACAGATTAAGTTCCTTATATACTAGCCTCCTATAAGCCAATATGACCACCATCTTGGAAAATTTGTATTTATTGACCTAAATATTCAGAAAAAATTCCAATAGGCTATTCATAAAAAAAACTTATTAGAATAATGATTGACGCGATAGATTTCCGTTTTTGGTTTGATTCCCGGCCAGGGATAAGGATAACTATGTAAAGCTTAAATTTAATTTTAAGTTCTGGTTCCTATTACATTTCGAGGAATTAATTAATCATTCACTCTACGACAAACAACACTAGACAAGATACCTATTCGACGAATTAAATATGTTGTCACACTGCCTAACATGGAAGTCTATTTTTTTAATGCATGAAATACATTCCAGCCAGGTATTGTACAATGTTAGGCGTAATGACCAATCATCTCTTAAACAAGAGTTATTTTTCAATGATACACAAAATACTTTTTAAACAGGCAGTGTCCAATGTCCGACATTTATACAAAACATCTCCGAACCATGAGACCAATCATGTCATGAGTACGGACTTAGCGATTCACAATCAATGAAAATAAAGCACTTTTTAAAAGCACAATTTAAAAAGTAAGCACATTCAACGAGAAATCTTAACCACTTGAAGCACAATAAAAAAGTAAGCTCAATCGGAAGCACCTACGGCAAAGAGGAAACACAATCAACGAAAAGATGCACAGTTGGAAGTACAATCCAATAAAAAGGAAGGACAACCAACGAAAAGGAATCACAATCGGAAGCACATTAGACAAAGAGGAAGCACAATCAACGTAAAAGAAAGCTCAACTGTAAGCGAAATCATAGAAAAGGAAGCACCATTGTAAGTACAATCAACGAAAAGTAAGTACAACCGGAAGCACATTTGACAAAGGGAAAGCACAATCATCGAAAAGGAAGCACAATTGGAAGCAAATTCATAGGAAAGGAAGCACAATGTAAGCACATTCGTCAAAGAGGTAGTTGAATCAACGAAAAGGAAGCACAATTGGATGAACAATCATATAAAATAAAGCACAATCAACGAAAATGAAGCAAAAAACGAAAAGGAAGCACAATCAGAAGCACAATCGGAAATAAATTCGACAAAAAGGAAGCACAATCAACAAAAAAGGAAGCATAATCGTAAGTACATTCGACAAACGGGAGCACAATAAAAAAAAATGAAGAAAAATTGGAAACTCAATCCACGAAAATAAAGCACAATCAACGAAAAGAAAGCACAATCAACAAGAAAGAAGCTCGATTGGAAGCACAATCAACAGAAATGAAGAATTTTTGGATGCACAATCAACGAAAAGGAAGCACAACTAGAAGCACGAACAATGAAAAAGAAGCACAATCAACAAAACGGAAGCACAATAAAAAGGAAGCACATTTGGAAAAACAATAAAAAAGAAAGCTGTATTACAAGAACTCATGCTTATTTAGCAATAAGATTGAAATAAATTAAACATTAAAATTTTGAAATATAAATTATTTCTTTTTCAATATTATACACATGCAAGTTAAACAAGTGATTGTTGTATCTAGCCAACTTCCCTCAGTTCTTAAAGTATGGAGGCTTCTTCGTCGATGTGCGAGAAGTTTCATGGACATATTAATGCCACCAACAGTCTCAGGCGATCAACCAAGATGATAGGATATTCCTATGACGTATAATCAATTTATTCTTCTATCGTCAACTTCTTGGAAAGTATCTTATTAATATTTTTAAGATCACTATCTTCCCAGCATCATAAGCTTGATCAGAATGATTAATTTTATTATGCTGTTTTCATCGCTTCGGTCTCATGGCTTCATTTAAGTTTTGAATCTTGCCAGCTTTAGGTGCTTCATCACAGTCTTTGGCCAACGATAGCTGACTCCAACAGTCTTTGTCTCCAACAGTCATTGGTTCTAGTTGTCATTGGCTCCAGCTATCTTAGGCATAGCTGCTATTTGGCTACGAGACTAGGTGGCTATGAAGCTGCTAGACTACAGAACTGCAAGGCTTCAATAGGATACTAGGCTACAAAACTACTAGGCTACAAGACTATTAGGCTACAAGTCTACGAGGCTATGAGACTATTTGGCTTTGTTTTTTACTCCATTCAACTGGAGAGTTTTTTTCTCTCTCGCAAAATAACTCGTGGCCAAATAGTTCTGCTTAGCAACAACAGATATTGCCACATGTTGCATGGATGTAAAGATTATTCGTTTTTCATGTGGGATGCGGAATTCTCACTAACGATCGCAAAAGAAGGAAGGCTTCGCTAGATATCAAGGAGAAGGAAATTTGTCTTGAATGATTGTGATTCTCAGCTGTCTCAAAGCATGTTATTTTAATGAGTAATGAATGTTTCTGGTTTGAATTATACCTGATAAAAATATTTTTAGTGCTGATTTAGTAACAGTTATTTACTAATTGAATATAACTCTGAATAAAATTGCATGCCTCTTTAAGTAAAAAAAAATTTAATGCAGAAATAACCAGAAGCACTCGCAGAATATTCTTTAGTGATGTCCTTCCCTTGACGGTAATTGAAGTGTTTTCATAACTGAAATATGTAAGTTAGCAAAATCATAAATTTTGTTGTATGTATAATGATTTTCATACCTGCAATATTAAGCTTACAGAGCCTTATTAAATTAGTCTTCTACTCAGAGGCAAAAATACAAATTCACATTGAATAGAGAACAGTTTGTCTTTTTCCTGTCCTTTGGTGACGTAAAATATTATAATTTTTATAAATTAATTCTACATATATTAAAAAGCCAACCTGATGTCAAACCATTCATATCAAATCACTGTTTCTTGCAAATCATTTTACTAACTAATATTTATAATGCTCAGAAAATTATTATGATTGAATTAACATGCCGTCCTTCCGTTACAAAAATAATACTGTGGCCTGAAAAATAAACATAAATTTATTTGCTAAAATTAAGTGTATTATTTTATTTTGAGTTATTATGAAAGTTGGGGTTATTCAGGACTGCGTAGCAAAAATTATATTAATATAACAATGAATAATTCTTATAATTTTATGCCAGGAACAAAATTGAAAAGTTCCCAAAAAAAAAGGTAAAACTCGAAAATGACACCATTATTGAATATTCAGAATTTCCATTTGTTTCTCTATTGAAATTTACCGTTTGGCGTTTGGTTCTAGTACACATCCTTTATGTTTGCGTATGTATGTATGTATGTATGTATGTATGTATGTATGTATGTATGTATGTATGTATGTATGTATGTATGTATGTATGTATGTATGTATGTATGTATGTATGTATGTATGTATGTATGTATGTATGTATGTATGTATGTATGTATGTATGTATGTATGTATGTATGTATGTATGTATGTATGTATGTATGTATGTATGTATGTATGTATGTATGTATGTATGTATGTATGTATGTATGTATGTATGTATGTATGTATGTATGTATGTATGTATGTATGTATGTATGTATGTATGTATGTATGTATGTATGTATGTATGTATGTATGTATGTATGTATGTATGTATGTATGTATGTATGTATGTATGTATGTATGTATGTATGTATGTATGTATGTATGTATGTATGTATGTATGTATGTATGTATGTATGTATGTATGTATGTATGTATGTATGTATGTATGTATGTATGTATGTATGTATGTATGTATGTATGTATGTATGTATGTATGTATGTATGTATGTATGTATGTATGTATGTATGTATGTATGTATGTATGTATGTATGTATGTATGTATGTATGTATGTATGTATGTATGTATGTATGTATGTATGTATGTATGTATGTATGTATGTATGTATGTATGTATGTATGTATGTATGTATGTATGTATGTATGTATGTATGTATGTATGTATGTATGTATGTATGTATGTATGTATGTATGTATGTATGTATGTATGTATGTATGTATGTATGTATGTATGTATGTATGTATGTATGTATGTATGTATGTATGTATGTATGTATGTATGTATGTATGTATGTATGTATGTATGTATGTATGTATGTATGTATGTATGTATGTATGTATGTATGTATGTATGTATGTATGTATGTATGTATGTATGTATGTATGTATGTATGTATGTATGTATGTATGTATGTATGTATGTATGTATGTATGTATGTATGTATGTATGTATGTATGTATGTATGCATGCATGCATGCATGCATGCATGCATGCATGCATGCATGCATGCATGCATGTATGTATGTATGTATGTATGTATGTATGTATGTATGTATGTATGTATGTATGTATGTATGTATGTATGTATGTATGTATGTATGTATGTATGTATGTATGTATGTATGTATGTATGTATGTATGTATGTATGTATGTATGTATGTATGTATGTATGTATGTATGTATGTATGTATGTATGTATGTATGTATGTATGTATGTATGTATGTATGTATGTATGTATGTATGTATGTATGTATGTATGTATGTATGTATGTATGTATGTATGTATGTATGTATGTATGTATGTATGTATGTATGTATGTATGTATGTATGTATGTATGTATGTATGTATGTATGTATGTATGTATGTATGTATGTATGTATGTATGTATGTATGTATGTATGTATGTATGTATGTATGTATGTATGTATGTATGTATGTATGTATGTATGTATGTATGTATGTATGTATGTATGTATGTATGTATGTATGTATGTATGTATGTATGTATGTATGTATGTATGTATGTATGTATGTATGTATGTATGTATGTATGTATGTATGTATGTATGTATGTATGTATGTATGTATGTATGTATGTATGTATGTATGTATGTATGTATGTATGTATGTATGTATGTATGTATGTATGTATGTATGTATGTATGTATGTATATATACTAATTGTGTACATATACAAAGTTAATTTCTCATGGTGCATGTATGTGAATGAAACCATATTAGCATAATGCACAAGCATAATAAACCTTTTCTTCTGACGGTTCACGTGTTTCCTACGCCGTTTCATGAGCACCGCCGACGCAGTACCACAACCAGTCGATCTTCTCGTTTGTGTCGGTCACGCAGCCGTGTGCAGTTATCGGAAGATGTTCTCCCGTGTTCCAGGCACAACGACCTGCCGTGGTACATGAGGATGTTCTCCCGTGTTCCAGGCACAACGACCTGCCGTGGAACATGAGGATGTTCTCCCGTGTTCCAGGCACAACGACCTGCCGTGGTACATGATGATGATCTCCCGTGTTCCAGACACAACGACCTGCCGTGGAACATGAGGATGTTCTCCCGTGTTCCAGGCACAACGACCTGCCGTGGAACATGAGGATGTTCTCCCGTGTTCCAGGCACAACGACCTGCCGTGGAACATGAGGATGTTCTCCCGTGTTCCAGGCACAACGACCTGCCGTGGTGCATGATGATGATCTCCCGTGTTCCAGGCACTACGACCTGCCGTGGTACATGATGATGATCTCCCGTGTTCCAGACACAACGACCTGCCGTGGAACATGAGGATGTTCTCCCGTGTTCCAGGCACAACGACCTGCCGTGGAACATGAGGATGTTCTCCCGTGTTCCAGGCACAACGACCTGCCGTGGTACATGATGATGATCTCCCGTGTTCCAGGCACAACGACCTGCCGTGGTACATGATGATGATCTCCCGTGTTCCAGACACAACGACCTGCAGTGGAACATGATGATGATCTCCCGTGTTCCAGACACAACGACCTGCCGTGGAACATGAGGATGTTCTCCCGTGTTCCAGGCACAACGACCTGCCGTGGAACATGAGGATTTTCTCCTGTGTTCCAGGCACAACGACCTGCCATGGTGCATGATGATGTTCTCCCGTGTTCCAGGCACAACGACCTGCAGTGGAACATGATGATGTTCTGCCGTGTTCCAGGCACAACGACCTGCCGTGGAACATGAGAATGTTCTCCCGTGTTCCAGGCACAACGACCTGCCGTGGAACATGAGGATGTTCTCCCGTGTTCCAGGCACAACGACCTGCCGTGGTACATGATGATGATCTCCCGTGTTCCAGGCACAACGTCCTGCCGTGGTGCATGATGATGATCTCCCGTGTTCCAGGCACTACGACCTGCAGTGGAACATGATGATGTTCTTCCGTGTTCCAGGCACAACGACCTGCCGTGGAACATGAGGATGTTCTCCCGTGTTCCAGGCACAACGACCTGCCGTGGAACATGGGAATTTTCTCCCGTGTTCCAGGCACAACGACCTGCCGTGGTGCATGATGATGTTCTCCCGTGTTCCAGGCACAACGACCTGCCGTGGTGCATGATGATGATCTCCCGTGTTCCAGGCACTACGACCTGCAGTGGAACATGATGATGTTCTGCCGTGTTCCAGGCACAACGACCTGCCGTGGAACATGAGGATGTTCTCCCGTGTTCCAGGCACAACGACCTGCCGTGGAACATGAGGATGTTCTCCCGTGTTCCAGGCACAACGACCTGCCGTGGTACATGATGATGATCTCCCGTGTTCCAGGCACAACGTCCTGCCGTGGTGCATGATGATGATCTCCCGTGTTCCAGGCACAACGTCCTGCCGTGGTGCATGATGATGATCTCCCGTGTTCCAGGCACTACGACCTGCAGTGGAACATGATGATGTTCTTCCGTGTTCCAGGCACAACGACCTGCCGTGGTACATGATGATGATCTCCCGTGTTCCAGACACAACGACCTGCCGTGGAACATGAGGATGTTCTCCCGTGTTCCAGGCACAACGACCTGCCGTGGAACATGAGGATGTTCTCCCGTGTTCCAGGCACAACGACCTGCCGTGGTGCATGATGATGATCTCCCGTGTTCCAGGCACTACGACCTGCAGTGGAACATGATGATGTTCTGCCGTGTTCCAGGCACAACGACCTGCCGTGGAACATGAGGATGTTCTCCCGTGTTCCAGGCACAACGACCTGCCGTGGTGCATGATGATGATCTCCCGTGTTCCAGGCACTACGACCTGCAGTGGAACATGATGATGTTCTGCCGTGTTCCAGGCACAACGACCTGCCGTGGAACATCCGCAAGTTCGTGCACAACCAGCTGAAGGAGTTCAACTTCGCCGCCGACCTGAAGGCCGTGGCGCCGTGGTCCAAGAGCCCGTGGTCGCACACGGACCTGCACCGACTGCGCCAGGGCATGGTGGGCGGACAGGTGAGTCTGCGCTGCAGGAGCTACGTGGTGATTCTGGACTGTAGGCCACATGCTCATCACGACAACATGAGTTGAATAAATCTGTATGAATTGTGGCCTAAAACTCTTTCCAAGACTTGTATGTATAATAAATTTAATTGTTTTTTTTCCTTTGACTAAAATATATTTAAATTATTTATCTATTTATAAATATTTATGTTATTAAAATATATTTAAACAGGAAACTGTAGCACTTACAAAAACAATTTTTTTTTTGTGTGAGTGCATATAGTTAGTCACGTTAATCTACTTGTGGTTTTTTTCCTAACGTAAACATTAAAAAAAACTGTAACAATAGATGAAGAAACAATTGAAACTAACTTAAGAAACCTTACGTAAGTTCATTCGAATTTTAAATTTAAAAAAGAGATATTAATTTAAATAATAAAGTATAGCATTGTTTCAGAAATAAATTTAGACATAATATATGATCATTTTATATTTAAAGGAAAATAACATTTAAATTAATTAATACAGTATAAAAAACCTTACTTAAATATTACATAAATATCTTTATCAGTTTAATTATTCAGTCAATAACTGATGTACTTTTTTATTTAAAAAAATAGTTTTTAGGAAGTAAAAGTTCTAAATATCTCTTTGAATTTTTTTATGAAAAATAGGAATTGGTAAATTAAATTATTATTTATGCTGTATACCTAGTAGGATTATAAGATAACTAATGTAACTGATTTTCCCTTTGATACATATTCGTTATTTTAATTTGGAGTTTAAAAACCTTTTTACTGTAAATAATAGAGAAAGTATTAAAAATTCAACACTGAACGTCTGGATTATGTTTAATTGAATGAAGTTCTAAAACCACCGTGAGTTTTGTCTCTTTCACAAAGATATTTCATTAAAATAATTGGCATTACACCTTAATTTTTCACATACTTTTGTAACTATCTCCCAATATTAAAAAAAAAGTTTTATGAAAGCGATAAAATTTGTGATAGCTGTAGAACTTATTTAAATTAAACATAATCCAGATGCTCAGTAATCAATCTTAAATACTTTCTATATTATTTACAATAAAAAAGCTATTCAGCTCCAACTTCAAAGACGTATACCAGGCTTGAAAAACACTTCAGACCCACCTATTGATGTTTTAAAATTATTTTGTTACTTTGAACCTGCAGTTTTTGTTTGTCAGTAGAACTAAGACTCATCTTGGTTACTGTTACGGACTAGAAGAGATAATTTTACTAAATAAATGTCCCTCTATTTGCTATAGTCAATTTTACAACTTATATCTTAATTTTTAAGATTTCAATGTCCATTTCTGAAATGATTAAAACATAATTAGTAAAGAACCGGATATTTCGCGGATTCTTTTGTTCACCAGTTAAACTCCCAACATGTATGCCTTAGCAGTGGTTTTATGATAGGTTCACAGCTGATACGACTCTGGGCCAGTCAACTACCAGCCAGCAGTGTGAAGACGGAATTACATCGTCCCTCTAAAAAGGAGGGTAATAAACCAGACAATAGGGAAGCATTACGCCTGTCACCAATTTAATCCGCAAATTTTCCTGTTCTCTACTAATTAACGCACTAAGTGTACATGCCTCTTGTCGGCCAGTGTTCGCTCAGCAATGTCCACCTACACTGTCCACATGTCTGCAGCTACTCACTCACCTTGCCGACGTCAACTGCTGTCTTCCTGTTTCTCCACAAAGTAACCACACATTCTCTCTTCGCCAACCATAGTCCTGCTGGCATCGCACCAAACTGTTGACTGAACTATCACGCACTTGTCAGCCAGGGTCTCTGCAAAAGCCCACTTGGATTTTTAGTTAGCTTTTGATGTCATCGCGCAATGAGGCGATTGTTGAAATCCTTGTTGGTAGGGTTTACCCTGCCAACAAGGACTCCAGGAGCAGAATTGTGTGATAAGCAGCACAACTCTCTTCACAACATGCGATTATTATTTGGCAATTAATAAGTGATACTACAATATCGTACATGAGACTCGCGAGGTACCTACTATACGGCTTCCGATGGTACAGGTTGTTTCTGAGTAGCACCTATATCTTTGCGACAAATACAGAGTTGAAATTGACATGCATTACTATCATAAACGGTTTAAGCATTAAACATTACTTTTCCTGTAACATTTGTAAAATCATTATAATTAAACTCACAAAACATTACTGGCCTAAGATCTGCAGCTATTCAGTATAAATATTAATATTACTCGCTCGCCACAAAAAGCACAATAATAATAGTAGTATATAATAGTATGTACGGCGACAGGTTCAAGGCACGGTATAAAATGATTGTTGTCGCCATCTTGGGTTCTGACTTCACGGCAGCCATCGGAAGTTATGATGTCACTTTTTAATTTTCGTTACGGTCGTCATTGTGACCTAAAACTTTGAACTTGAACGTTTACCTTGGCCTTTGAACTTATATGCCGTCTATGGCATCTTGATATGGATTGCTCCACTCACGTTGCAGTTTTGTTACGGTAGAACCTTCCGCCAACTTGTATTATATCATCACAGCTACTATTTTTAGTTTATGATATCACAGCCGCCATCTTTTTTCGTCTTCCTGAGGCGGCTATATTGGATGACATCAAACCACTATGTTTTTTTTTTGTTCTGCTTGAGGTGACCACATTTGGCTCCACCATCTTTGGTTCATCTGTTTGTTCCTAGAGAGCACCAAAATCACTCTGTTGCATACACATAAGGTCGAATTTCCATTATCTATCAGTGTTGTTATGAGCCTTATCGAAATATTCAGATTAGTTTTTATTCAAAGTATGTTAGAAGCCAGGTATTCAAAACAAGACAGCTCGTAACTCTGGGTTGGAAAGCATATGCCTTTCTCCAAACGGCTTCAAGACATTTACCATACCGATGATTAAAAAGGGTACATAAAGATAACACACTTATTCGGACTTGTATTTTTTTTTAATTTGTAGTAATAATAGCATCACCTGCGAGAGGGCATTGTCGCCATCTTTATTTCCTGTACTAGCTATGAGAAGAGCTAATGCACACATCATATACTGGAGGGCGCTGCCGCCATCTTGTTTACAGTACTTGATACTGAAATGTTAGTACACATATTGTCTGCCAAAGTGCGCTGCTGGCATTTAGTTTGATTTTTACCAACTTGAATTCAGTGGTAGTATTTATTACCCTCGCATCCGCCATATTGTTTACCATCTTGGCCGCCTTCTTAAAAATCTGTAAATTTTAAGCAATAAATTTAAGAAGATTTCCCTAGAAATAAAAATAAACCCGCAATTAATTTACTGATTTATTAATTCGATATATCCTAAATATTTCCAGAATAAATTGAAATTTCCTATTATACCCTGGCTTTCAGGCTGTGCCAAAAGGGATTTTGTTTTATTTAAATTCTACAACAACCGTAAATTTTTCTGTTGCAAGGTTATTTCGTTGAAATAATTGGGGTAATACCTTTATGATTTACATAACTTTGTGACTTTTAATACCCCCAATTATTTCATAGATATAATTTTGTGACAGTGTCAAAATTTTAGGTGTTTGTAGAATTTTATTCAATTATACAAAAATTTATTGAGACGCACAGTGTTCGATATTTATTAATTTCTCTATTATCTACATTAATTTGGGAGAGAAATGTTCTGTCTGTTGGTCTGTCAATAGCTCGCGTAGCGTGTTGACTGGGAGGTCTGAAGCAGTGAAATTTGACATTTGTTGCTACAGATTACGTACGTATGTAGCTCAAACTTTTTAAATTTATGTTGACTCACTTTTAATTGTATTTTATTTTTAGTTATTTTTTGGACCACATGTTCCCAATTGTTTCTATGGCAACGGATTTGCATTGTTGAATCTTCATTCGTCTCAGCAACAACGGCTACCGCATTGTTGATGCTTCATTCTCTGTCTTACATCGATCCAGAATTTCCATAATTATCGGTATAAGAAAAAAGAGAAAGTAAAAAAAATTTAAGTTTTAATAAGTCTTTCACTTACTAGCGTATTCATGCATTGCATTACTAAGACAGGAATGCGTGCATCCTCTAGTAAGTCGACCTCTCTCTTTCTTCTTTTCTACATCCAAGTCAACCCAGTGTGTGATAACACTATCTACATTCATCTTCCCTCTAATTTTAAAATTTCTATTACTTTAATTTTTTAATTCACAATCATACCGTTCAAGTCGTGAGTCTACCTCTGGAATTAAAAGTTTCGTTTCCGTTTATATACATAAATTGCTGAGTGGCGTTTCGCTGGACTACGAGACGAAAACGTTACTCTGGAGTGTCGCCCACGGCAGTGGCTGCTACAGGCGTGTCGCCCACGGCAGTCACTGCTACAGGCGTGTCGCCCACGGCAGTCACTGCTACAGGCGTGTCGCCCACGGCAGTTGCTGCTACAGGCGTGTCACCCGCGGCAGTCGCTGCTACAGGCGTGTCGCCCACGGCAGTCGCTGCTACAGGCGTGTCGCCCACGGCAGTCGCTGCTACAGGCGTGTCGCCCACGGCAGTCGCTGCTACAGGCGTGTCACCCGCGGCAGTCGCTGCTACAGGCGTGTCGCCCACGGCAGTCGCTGCTACAGGCGTGTCGCCCGCGGCAGTCACTGCTACAGGCGTGTCGCCCACGGCAGTCGCTGCTACAGGCGTGTCACCCGCGGCAGTCGCTGCTACAGGCGTGTCGCCCACGGCAGTCGCTGCTACAGGCGTGTCGCCCACGGCAGTCGCTGCTACAGGCGTGTCGCCCACGGCAGTCGCTGCTACAGGCGTGTCACCCGCGGCAGTCGCTGCTACAGGCGTGTCGCCCACGGCAGTCACTGCTACAGGCGTGTCGCCCACGGCAGTCGCTGCTACAAGCGTGTCACCCGCGGCAGTCGCTGCTACAGGCGTGTCACCCGCGGCAGTCGCTGCTACAGGCGTGTCGCCCACGGCAGTCACTGCTACAGGCGTGTCACCCACGGCAGTCGCTGCTACAGGCGTGTCGCCCACGGCAGTCGCTGCTACATTCTTGTCGTCCATGGCAGTCGCTGCTACAGGCGTGTCGCCCGCGGCAGTCGCTGCTACAGGCGTTTCGCCCATGGCATTCGCTGCTACAGGCGTGTCGCCCGCGGCAGTCGCTGCAACAGGCGTGTCGCCCGCGGCAGTCGCTGCTACAGGCGTTTCGCCCACGGCATTCGCTGCTACAGGCGTGTCGCCCACGGCAGTCGCTGCTACAGACGTGTCGCCCACGGCATTCGCTGCTACAGGCGTGTCACCCGCGGCAGTCGCTGCTACAGGCGTGTCGCCCACGGCAGTCGCTGCTACATTCTTGTCGTCCATGGCAGTCGCTGCTACAGGCGTGTCGCCCACGGCAGTCGCTGCTTCATTCTTGTCGTCCATGGCAGTCGCTGCTACAGGCGTGTCGCCCACGGCAGTCGCTGCTACAGGCGTGTCACCCGCGGCAGTCGCTGCTACAGGCGTGTCGCCCACGGCAGTCGCTGCTACAGGCGTGTCACCCGCGGCAGTCGCTGCTACAGGTGTGTCACCCGTGGCAGTCGCTGCTACAGGCGTGTCGCCCACGGCAGTCGCTGCTACAGGCGTGTCACCCGCGGCAGTCGCTGCTACAGGCGTGTCGCCCACGGCAGTCGCTGCTACAGGCGTGTCACCCGCGGCAGTCGCTGCTACAGGTGTGTCACCCGTGGCAGTCGCTGCTACAGGCGTTCGCCCACGGCAGTCGCTGCTACATTCTTGTCGTCAATGGCAGTCGCTGCTACAGGCGTGTCGCCCGCGGCAGTCGCTGCTACAGGCGTGTCACCCGCGGCAGTCGCTGCTACAGGCGTGTCGCCCACGGCAGTCGCTGCTACAGGCGTTTCACCCGCGGCAGTCGCTGCTACAGGCGTGTCGCCCACGGCAGTCGCTGCTACAGGCGTGTCACCCGCGGCAGTCGCTGCTACAGGCGTGTCGCCCACGGCAGTCGCTGCTACAGGCGTGTCGCCCACGGCAGTCGCTGCTACAGGCGTGTCACCCGCGGCAGTCGCTGCTACAGGCGTGTCGCCCACGGCAGTCGCTGCTACAGGTGTGTCACCCGTGGCAGTCGCTGCTACAGGCGTTCGCCCACGGCAGTCGCTGCTACATTCTTGTCGTCCATGGCAGTCGCTGCTACAGGCGTTTCGCCCGCGGCAGTCGCTGCTACAGGTTTGTCGCCCACGGCAGTAGCTGCTACAGGCTTGTCGCTGTGTGAAGGCACGGGTTTTAACACGCGTGTTTCATTGCTCTTGGCGGTCGAGACGCGGTGACTCCTGACAGGAATGGAATGAGTCGCGTCTTTCTTGTCGCGGCGATAAAAAAAAAGTCGCTCGTGTGCATGGACTGATTCCATCAAGAGCGACTCTTCCAAGTCGCTACGACAGAGCGACAGGAATTCGCCCGTGAGTAACGTCTTGGAGTACCGCCCCGAAGTGCGAGCCCGCAGAGGCGGCGAGCCAGGGTCGTACTGGGAGCTCTGGTCCAGACCAGGCGAGGCAGGGTCGTACTGGGAGCTCTGGTCCGGACCAGGCGAGGCAGGGTCGTACTGGGAGCTCTGGTCCAGACCAGGCGAGGCAGGGTTGTACTGGGAGCTCTGGTCCGGACCAGGCGAGGCAGGGTCGTACTGGGAGCTCTGGTCCGGACCAGGCGAGGCAGGGTCGTACTGGGAGCTCTGGTCCGGACCAGGCGAGGCAGGGTCGTACTGGGAGCTCTGGTCCAGACCAGGCGAGGCAGGGTCGTACTGGGAGCTCTGGTCCGGACCAGGCGAGGCAGGGTCGTACTGGGAGCTCTGGTCCGGACCAGGCGAGGCAGGGTCGTACTGGGAGCTCTGGTCCGGACCAGGCGAGGCAGGGTCGTACTGGGAGCTCTGGTCCAGACCAGGCGAGGCAGGGTCGTACTGGGAGCTCTGGTCCAGACAAGACGAGCCAGGTTCGTACCGGGAGCTCTGGTCCAGACCAGGCGAGGCAGGGTCGTACTGGGAGCTCTGGTCCAGACAAGACGAGCCAGGTTCGTACCGGGAGCTCTGGTCCAGACCAGGCGAGCCAGGGTCGTACTGGGAGCTCTGGTCCAGACAAGACGAGCCAGGTTCGTACTGGGAGCTCTGGTCCAGACAAGACGAGCCAGGTTCGTACCGGGAGCTCTGGTCCAGACAAGACGAGCCAGGGTCGTACCGGGAGCTCTGGTCCGGACCAGGCGAGGCAGGGTCGTACTGGGAGCTCTGGTCCAGACAAGACGAGCCAGGGTCGTACCGGGAGCTCTGGTCCGGACCAGGCGAGCCAGGGTCGTACCGGGAGCTCTGGTCCAGACAAGACGAGCCAGGGTCGTACCGGGAGCTCTGGTCCAGACAAGACGAGCCAGGGTCGTACCGGGAGCTCTGGTCCAGACAAGACGAGCCAGGGTCGTACCAGGAGCTCTGGTCCAGACAAGACGAGCCAGGGTCGTACCGGGAGCTCTGGTCCAGACAAGACGAGCCAGGGTCGTACCGGGAGCTCTGGTCCAGACAAGACGAGCCAGGGTCGTACCGGGAGCTCTGGTCCAGACAAGACGAGCCAGGGTCGTACCGGGAGCTCTGGTCCAGACAAGACGAGCCAGGGTCGTACCGGGAGCTCTGGTCCAGACAAGACGAGCCAGGGTCGTACCGGGAGCTCTGGTCCAGACCAGGCGAGCCAGGGTCGTACTGGGAGCTCTGGTCCAGACAAGACGAGCCAGGTTCGTACTGGGAGCTCTGGTCCAGACAAGACGAGCCAGGGTCGTACCGGGAGCTCTGGTCCAGACAAGACGAGCCAGGGTCGTACCGGGAGCTCTGGTCCAGACAAGACGAGCCAGGGTCGTACCGGGAGCTCTGGTCCAGACAAGACGAGCCAGGGTCGTACCGGGAGCTCTGGTCCAGACAAGACGAGCCAGGTTCGTACCGGGAGCTCTGGTCCGGACCAGGCGAGGCAGGGTCGTACCGGGAGCTCTGGTCCGGACCAGGCGAGCCAGGGTCGTACTGGGAGCTCTGGTCCAGACAAGACGAGCCAGGGTCGTACCGGGAGCTCTGGTCCAGACAAGACGAGCCAGGGTCGTACTGGGAGCTCTGGTCCGGACCAGGCGAGGCAGGGTCGTACCGGGAGCTCTGGTCCGGACCAGGCGAGGCAGGGTCGTACTGGGAGCTCTGGTCCAGACAAGACGAGCCAGGGTTGTGCCGGGAGCTCTGGTCCGGACCAGGCGAGCCAGGGTCGTACTGGGAGCTCTGGTCCAGACAAGACGAGCCAGGTTCGTACCGGGAGCTCTGGTCCAGACAAGACGAGCCAGGGTTGTACCGGGAGCTCTGGTCCGGACCAGGCGAGCCAGGTTCGTACTGGGAGCTCTGGTCCAGACAAGACGAGCCAGGGTCGTACCGGGAGCTCTGGTCCAGACAAGACGAGCCAGGGTCGTACCGGGAGCTCTGGTCCAGACAAGACGAGCCAGGTTCGTACCGGGAGCTCTGGTCCGGACCAGGCAAGGCAGGGTCGTACCGGGAGCTCTGGTCCGGACCAGGCGAGCCAGGGTCGTACTGGGAGCTCTGGTCCAGACAAGACGAGCCAGGGTCGTACCGGGAGCTCTGGTCCAGACAAGACGAGCCAGGGTCGTACTGGGAGCTCTGGTCCGGACCAGGCGAGGCAGGGTCGTACCGGGAGCTCTGGTCCGGACCAGGCGAGCCAGGGTCGTACTGGGAGCTCTGGTCCAGACAAGACGAGCCAGGGTCGTACCGGGAGCTCTGGTCCGGACCAGGCGAGCCAGGGTCGTACCGGGAGCTCTGGTCCAGACAAGACGAGCCAGGGTCGTACCGGGAGCTCTGGTCCAGACAAGACGAGCCAGGTTCGTACCGGGAGCTCTGGTCCAGACAAGACGAGCCAGGGTCGTACTGGGAGCTCTGGTCCAGACAAGACGAGCCAGGGTCGTACCGGGAGCTCTGGTCCAGACAAGACGAGCCAGGGTCGTACCGGGAGCTCTGGTCCAGACAAGACGAGCCAGGGTCGTACCGGGAGCTCTGGTCCAGACAAGACGAGCCAGGGTCGTACCGGGAGCTCTGGTCCGGACCAGGCGAGGCAGGGTCGTACCGGGAGCTCTGGTCCAGACAAGACGAGCCAGGGTCGTACTGGGAGCTCTGGTCCAGACAAGACGAGCCAGGGTCGTACTGGGAGCTCTGGTCCGGACCAGCCCCGAGGGACCGCTGATGCACTGCTCGCCTCTCCCAGCAGCCAGCTGACCTCTGACCTCGTCCCTGGAGGGTCGCTCTTATCTCAGTCCTCTTGTGTCGCGACCGGGAGCAGTTGGCACAACTGGTCTACTCGCTGGCCCTAGCGGGGATACAGCTCCATCGATCCCTCGCCGAACAACAAACACAAACCTCAGTGGTTTCCTCTTTACTGCTGTCAGTACTCCCAACTCTCCTTGCTGAAAGATTCTCACACATATTACAACTTTTTAATAGGTACTTTAAATCACTTTCAAATGTCAAACGCCTAGTAATATCAATATTTGTTTTAATTTTTAAAAAAATACGAGAAGTCTTTTTTTTTTTTGACGATAACGTATTAGAAATCGATGAACGCCGACTGCACGCACGAAAAATTGTCACGTTCCGCCTGAGAAGAGCGTGCAAGAACCGGCCAACCACCTCTGCGAGAAAATCTTCTATAATATCAAACAGGATAATGCGGGCATTTTTAACTAATTGTTCGTGATTATATTTAAACAATTAAATTTTCAAAAACTGTAAATAATATTTTAAAATTAAAAAGTATGAAATTATTCATCAATGGTTTCTTATGACGTTATCACGTAAAATTATCGTCCGTAAACCGACTTTACAGACAACTGCCCCCCCCCCCCTTTTTTTTTGTTCGCCTTTGTACCATTCAAGTTAATATTAGCTACAAAGTATAAGCTTAAAAAAATTTATGTTTCATACTTTTTTGGATTGGAACAATGCGCAAGTCTTGGCTGTAAAGAAGTAGTACTGGTTATCGAATGAGAGGAAGTGTTAAATAAGTTTCACAAAAAATATATTTAAACAGTAAACAATATATAAAAAATAAAATGTTAATTTGGTTATACCTCAAACACACGGCGTGTCCATTGTTTTGCTATGAAATACAATTCAGCAACTAACTAAGAATTTGCCGGTTCTAAATTAACAATTGTAAACTTGCTAGTGTGAACTGCTTGAATTGCTATTATTTACATCATCCATGTACTGGGGTGCTATTCATACACATTTAATTTCAACACATCTAACATCCTTACATTAAATGGCTATATAAAAGTGTAAATATCCTTCCCCTCTGAACTTACTCGCGACAAAATAAAAAGCTTGTGTTTATTTTGTATAAATATTTTATACTAACAGCCCATCACTGTGCAACCTTGCGTTAAATTTGAATTATATTAAATCTGCATGTTCCCTTATAATCTGCCACAACAATCGGTATATTTAACAATTTAATGTTTAATTTTTTGACAAAGTAATTAACTTTTGTTTTAGAGCTTCTCTGTACATGATATTAGCGGTCGTTTTATGTTCTGGTAGCAAAATATAAGGAGGGAAAGAAAAAACGGAAATTTTTGGCAAACAAATAAAAATATTATACATGCAACAACACAAAATTGTATTGAGTGTAATTGAACCATTACAACTTGTCTTTTGAGGAACAACAATCCAAATGATCAAATTTTGAAAATTACGTTCTGAATATGGCGCCCTTTTCCACGTAAACATTCTTTTAATCTGTTGTTCAGGTTCGCCAATGACCGTTGCAACTTCTCAGCTGCGACGTCACGAATTTCGTCTAAAATTCTTTGTTTCAATTCATCCTGTGTCTTTGGGCGAGTCTTACAGACCCGACTCTTGAGGCAGCCCCACAAGGAGAAAAAATATCACAAACGATAAATCCGGTGATCCGGACGTAATTTTCAGGAACTGATAAATTGTATTGTGGTTCCTTAAAAGACAAGTTGTAATGGTTCAATAACTGTCTATAAACTTTTGTGTCGTTGCATGTATTCTATTTTTATCTTTAAAACCAGTAATTTTCATTTTCTTTGAAAGTTAAAATACAAAAAGTGTAAGTAGACACTAAAGTTCTAGCATTAAAAGAAAAAAATTCAGGAGCAAGATTTCCTCGGACGTGAATTTCACGTCTGTTTCCTCGCGGCGCAGGTGTCCGCACGAGCATTTCGCGCGTGTTTTGTTTCGCCAAAGAGGAAGGCCCTGCGCGGAGGGAGGGCAAGGAGATTGATGCGGCTTCGGGCTGTGACGTATGATCTGGGGGAAAGCTGGGAGCGCACCGCGGCCGGCCCGGAGATTTACAGCTCGTCTGCTTGTCTCGCCGGCGAGCGATGACTAGGGGGGGGGGGGGGGGGGACACACGGCCCACACGCCGCCTGCGTTCACATGAGCTCCAGGTGTTGTCGACCCATCTTCACTCACTAAACAATTAAAAACTAACCCTTAAAGACAATATTAATGTTCGCAGGCTTTCACGGCAATTGTCTGAAGTAGCTTTCGGCTTCTGGGTTTTTAACCGCGTCTTTAGCGAATAATTCAACCGACGTTTCGGTCTCGACATTGCAGTCGCCATCATTCTAGGTAAGTTCTCCCTGATGATGTCGACCGAAACGTCGTTGTGAATTATTCGCAAAGGACGCGGCTACAACCCAGAAGCCAAGCTACTTCAACCCTTAAAAAAGACGCCAACCTATTATTATTTCAACTGTTTTAAAGCCGTGGAATTTTTTTCATATAATTTAACTTTGATTATTTGATTTTGTGAAGGCAGAGATGACATACTAAAAGATTTGCAAAAAAAAAAAAAATAACGCTTATAAAAATGAGTAGTAGGAAAATGCTGGTTCTATAACAGCCGCTGCAGCCCAGATGCATTAAGATAATGAGGCAGGGAAATGGACAAGGATAAAAGTGGTGATTCAAGAGTGTCCGTTCCTCCCAACACATTCAAGCATTCCTGAAGGTTACCCTTTCCGTGATGGTCATCACCATCGATAGCACCATCTTGTATTATGAATTCCCCTGCTACTTAATTCTTCTTACTCTGGCGATACTAAGAGGGATGGCTTGATGTAAGCTGTGTCGCACCTGTGTTTTCGTACCATGTGCGTCTCTGCCTGAAGACGGGAGCATATAGCAGTTCCCGAATCGTCGCTCGTTTCTGTTTTGGAAAACTATTGTGTTTGTTTCGTCTTTTCGTTTTGTCGTGGTTTTGTCTCGTTTCAACTGTTGTGCTGAATTTTTTTTGTATTCAATATTTTTGTGCTGTCCTCGTTTGTGGGGATTTTTTCGTTCTCTTAGTCCATTTTTCTTTGTTTTTCATTGTTTCTTGACCATATTCCTGTTATGGAATATTATTTGGTGTTTATATCCTGTTGACAACAGCAATTTTTTGCTTAATTTGTGTTTTTGTATTTTGGGTATTTTGTAGTTTTCTTCTACAGACATACATGTGCTTAGCAATGGCGTATGTCCAAAAGCTTACATCAAGTCATGCACTCCCATTGCATAAATCTTTCAAAGATAATAAGAGGGATGACAATCCAATATTTAAGTAAATCTTTGTGGGGAGAGTTTGACTATAGTAAGGACATCTACCACCAGGGTGCAATTTTAAAGCATCTCCTTGTGTTACCCAACTCCACCAATGTCGTAAATGGTGTCGAGTAGACTATCAAAATGACCACGGTGAGAAGCCGGTGTGAATAAGCTAGTGGATGTTATTACAAGATGGTGGTAGATTTCTTATTTCCGACACACTTTAGAAGGAGGTGGAAGATGTTGGCCCTAGCAGACAGCATTATTATTATTCATCCATTCTTCTCACCATGGTTATTTTGATAACTTTTTTATTCACCATCTTGCATGTATGACATAGGTTGGAATTTGGAAGCAGGAGGAGATTTGCGAAAAAAAAGTGCATTGATAGTAAATGTCATTACCATCATAATGCCCACCAAATTACGATTCACTTAAATAATCCATTGCCATACCTCTTCTCCTTGCAGGGATATGGTTATAGCATAAGTGGAATGAGGGATCAGGTAAAATTTATAATCAATGATGTTGGTTGGGGAACAGGGTCACTCTATGGGGATGGCTGTCACGGATATATTTACACTCAGGGGTGCTTGAATGTGTGGGCTGCGGCCGAAAATTCGAGTCAAGCCCTCCCAGACGAACTTCTAACTGATCCCTCGTGCCCCGGTACAATCCCTTGCTTAACTAGCACAGATGATCCAGGCTCCTGCACCTGTCCTAGAACTGACATTTTCCTACTACTACATTGCGTACTGCAAAGTCTAAGCAGTAGCGGACACATATTCGGATTTTGGGGCAGGCGGATGATATTAAGGTTTCAGGAGCTGTGGACCATGTAACTCCTTGTTGAAGAGGCAGCCAAATTTTTAAAAACATTCTCAACTAATTTAAAAATAAAAATAAATACTTTTTTTATAGATTTTCAGACGTCTCGAAAATTTATCATCTAAACATTTGTTTAATTACTTAAATTTTACACAATGTAAAATAGCACTATAAATCGTAAATAACAAATGTTTACAGTAAAATTGATTTGAACTTACAGGTTATCAGATGTAGTGGGTTACATAATTTGTTGTCACATTCTCAACTATTTTATTTATTATAGTTATGGAGGCGAAGCGATCACTTCTTTCGACCCTACCAAAAGAATACCGGTTGTAAGTCATTCCCATAAGTTGATAAAATGATTAATGCCAATAACTTTAAAGGTGAAAATATATGCAGCAGTTGGTTACTACTAATTCAACTTCACCTATCAGACATAAACAAGATTAATTTTAATAAAAACAATTTGTTTTCTGTTTTCAGTTCTTCAATGTGGATTTGTTTTTTGTTTTCAGTTCTTTAACATGGATTTTGTTTTTTGTTTTCAATTCTTCAATGTGGATTTGTTTTGTTTTTTCAGTGCTTCAATGTGAAATTGTTTTCTTTTCAGTTCTTCAATGTGGATTTGTTTTTTTGCTTTCAGTTCTTCAACATGGATTTGTTTTTTGTTTTCAGTTCTTCAACATGGATTTGTTTGTTTTTTTCAGTTCTTCAATGTGGATTTGTTTTATTTTCAGTTCTTCTTTGTTTTATTTTCAGTTCTTTAACATGGAAATTGTTTTTTTGTTTTCAATTCTTCAATGTGGATTTGTTTTGTTTTTTCAGTGCTTCAATGTGAAATTGTTTTCTTTTCAGTTCTTCAATGTGGATTTGTTTTTTTGTTTTCAATTCTTCAATGTGGATTTGTTTTGTTTTTTCAGTGCTTCAATGTGAAATTGTTTTCTTTTCAGTTATTCAATGTGGATTTGTTTTTTTTTGCTTTCAGTTCTTCTATGTGGATTTGTTTGTTTTTTTTTTTGTTTTTTTTGCTTTCAGTTCTTCAATGTGGATTTGTTTTGTTTTCAGTTCTGGGTGGCGTACGTGCCGTGCGAGTCGCAGAACCTGAACGCGGTCCAGCTCACTCTGGAGCAGATTGACCTGATCAAGCGACTCATCGACAAGTACCAGCAGCACCTGCAGTTCGCGTCATCCACCAAAGGTGAACACGCTCTTATAATTTGCACTACATACATACCAGACTTCGCATTTTTCAATCACTTGCTATAAAGTATTATTATTTATTCACATGTCGATATTTCGACGTGAGAGGGCGAAAGTAATTCATTTCATGAATGTTGTAAGTTATGCAGAGGGTTTTCGTAATATTTCAATCTTGCACTTGATAATTATTCAAGTTAAAATGAGAATACCCTCGTCTGGATAGCAACTCATATACTCTCTCTCTTTCAACATTATACATATTCATAAAATACATGTATGTAGCATATATCTTATTCCTTGGTGGTACGATGTCAAAAAATTTGATTTTCAACTACTTTATTAATTATGGACATTTGTTTTAACATCTTCCTACAGAGTTTCTTGAAAGTTAATGAACAAACATCTCCCATAATCGCGCATACATCTACGACATATTTTTCTAACCAACTGCTGACCACAGTGACTGCAACTTCATACACAAATACTTCCGTAATGAGTCCACGGGATTATGTACCTTGCTATAGCTGGGGGTTTAGTTCTAGCAGGATCCATAAATTGAGCGCTTGGCTGGAAACAACTGACTGTTCACGTGAGCGACTGCAGTTTTAACATAGTCACCCAGCTACCCGAATGTTGACTTGAACGAGTCCGAAGCTAGGAAGTGCGACGTGCCGAGCCTTTGAACATGTCACGGAGCTACTTGACAAGCTGTGCGTATTGTTTTCGGACGGGACCTCCGAGAGAACAATGGACTCGTGACTACTCGAGTAGCGAGTAGCGAGTAGCGAGTAGTGACTCATTCCCGCAGTGTTGGACTCGAACCACTACCCCCGCCACAGGACCTGCGGCCTTCAAGTTATATTTTCAAAAAAAACTATTCATAACTGATTTTAAAATTGAAACCTAAAGTCATGTGATGGATTTTTTAAGGAAATATCTCACATAATGATATACTTTTAGTTAAAGGCTTGGCTTCACTTTATTTTTCATTAATTAAAGATTAGTCCTGAAATTCTAACACGTGTATGGTCAAAATAATAACAATAATTGTAACTACATTATACCTACATTCTTGCGTGGTAAACACATTTATCGTACCTTAATATTGATGAGTAGAAAAATTAAGTTGATTATTAAGTTGTAGAAGAATACGCAATTATTTATTTTTTTTTTACTTTTTAGTGCATATTAATTTGTTTTGGAATTTTTTTTAAGTCGGTTTTTTGTTAAAATTTGTGTTTATTTACTTGATAAATATTGTCTACATTTTTTGTTTAGTAAAAATTTATGTATCCGACTATTACTGTAAGGGGCGGAAATAATGATTAAACGTAATAAAAATTATATTTTTAATACATTTACTATCAAATTCGTGATAATTTATAGAATAAATTGTTTTCTTTATCTTAAAATTTGCCTAAAACATTTTTTTGTTAAACGAATTAGTACCGTAAAAACAGGGGTTGAAATTATTATATATATCATGCTTCCTGAGCATCCAATTTGTTCGAATTTATTTTAAACGATCTTAATAATATCTTAAACCTTGGTCCAAAGAAATTTTTATATGACCAAGTAATTAGAGAAAGGGATGAAAAATAGGTTTCTAGGTCAAAAAACTTAGTTGGCTTATTATGAAATTTATTCTAACCTATTAAAAGCCGGTTGCATTGAGGTCAAAGTATTAATTACATTTTTGGTTCATGGAAAGTGAGAAAAATTTTGACCGATCATTTTGTAGAAATTAACATTTAAAAGTATTTGGCCTGCTTAAACAATGAAAACTGAAACCCCGTAGGAATTAAACTAAAAGATGGATGACTATGGGGAAATGCCTCAGCCCGCCTGGAGGTTGATGTCGGGCCATGAAAGCTCTGTTGGAAATAACAGTACATTTACAGACATTTCAACCAAACGATGCGCGTCAAGTTAACGGAGGAATGTTCACGCCTCCAGATAAGTGGTCTTTCGAATGAGACTACGTCAGATTTCTACATTCAAGGTTCGTGTTTCCTTGTGAACGTGTAGGAAGAAGAGTGGTTCTTGTGCAACTGCTCTCTGCTTCGCGAGAAACAGTTAGCTGTAACACTGCCACATTAACAAAGGCGTCGCTCTGATAGGTTTGAGCCTGCCCGGTCAATATTCCAGAAGATAATTCATAAAATGCTGTGTAATGTACGTATACGTAATCTTTGAACTGATTTATTTTATTCAATGAATGGTTATTCAATTACAATTTTTTTCCGAATCGTTAAGTTTATCCAATTGTGTAATATTGCACTGATATTTAATACTTTGTATGGCACGAGAAAATTTTGAATCTGCTTAGTGCTCAATTTGAACCGTGTAAAAATACAAGCAAAAATAAAATATATTAACAGATACAATTTATTATAAGAGGGTTTTTTGATGCTCCAAGCTGATGACTGGTGGTTGACAATTGACCTACCACTCATGCAAAGAATACACTAAGGAAGATATGAAGAATCGTTCGATACCCATCTCACATTGGCGCGAAGTCTAGAGTACAAATGTACTCTACAAATTAATAATGTTCGCAGGCTTTCACGGCCATTGTCTGGAAGTAGCTTGGCTTCTGGGTTGTAGCCGTGTCCTTGGCGAATAATTCACCGACGTTTCGGTCGGCATTGCATTAGCCATCATCAGGGAGCAGTTACCTACTGCTCCTGATGATGTGCGACTGCAATGTCGACCGAAACGTCGGTTGAATTATCAGCCCAAGGATGCGGCTACAACCCATAAACCATGCTATACTTCTCTACAAATGTACTCTAAGGGTTTTCATTCCCTAAAATGTTGTTAATCTATTTTTAAACACTAGCCTAATGTTCAGTAAACCGAAACCTGGGCAGGCAGAGGGCGACTGTTGCGCTGGTTGCAGAGATACTGGCGGCGCACAACGCAAGGAGGATCGCGAGTCTGATCGGCGTGGAGGGCGGACACAGCATCGGCAACTCGCTGGCAGTGCTCAGGATCCTGTACGACCTGGGCGTTCGCTACATGACGCTCACGCACACCTGCCACACGCCCTGGTGAGTCCGCCACTCCTTCATGCACACCGAACAGAACTGCCCACGTCAAACTACACACATTTGTCACTTTCCGTACTTGCAAAGCTGTCATGAGTAGAGACCCGGAAAATTCGCGGGATCATTTCGTGTTATGCTAACATTCAAATAATTATACCTTAATGCAGCTTCTGCCATTGGTTCACTGTTAATCTGGAGTAATGGGGGACAATTAGAGACCCTCACTCATAGAAGTGTCGAATCACAGGCCACCCAGTCGAGACGACTCACAAGTCAGCTGCCAATGAACAGTTGGCATTTGCCCGAGTGTGTAGAGGATATTGGACTCTATCCTGGAGGTCATTCAGCCCGCGAATTTTCCGGGTCTCTAGTCATGAAGAATGCCGACAGAAGTGAAAACTTTAAACTACAAACAAACAGTTGTTATTTTTTAGGATATCCAAATTAATTGTTTGATCTTAAACTAAAACTTGTAAATCAAAGTAACTATTATTAATGTTAATAATAGAATTAAGAAAATACAAATACAATTTGAGATAAGAAATACTAACTTTGTAAAATATAATTTTGTAACATAAGACAATATTTTTTGATAAAAATTAGATATTTTTTCGCAATTTTGACGAAAAAAATATTATCACACTACAAATTGGTTTTATCACGTTAGTAAAATAACTCCTAAATTACTATAAAATACGCATTCAAAGTAATTTTAGGTATTAAAATAATAGATAACGATGTTCTTAATTGTTAGGTTACATTGCTACAAAGACTCCGTTTTCTTCGTTATCCATATGAGAAAATTAAAATATTTTATACTCACTTTTTACTGCACAGTAATCGTATAATTAAGTTTTAAAATAAAAATTGGATAAAAACACAATTTGAACATTAATAGGAACAGATATAGTGTTATCGTTAACACGTCACGTGACCATGTCGATTGAGACTGACATGAATTTACTCCCTATGAAAACCTTCCTATAGAAGTTTTCACTTCAAAAACGGTATCAATAAAAAAATTGTTCGCAGTAACACTGGGCTCGGATTCTTACCCGGGCAGCAAATGCTTCGTGTTGACCCGGTACCTCCAACAGTTTAAAGTTATTTTGTAAACCGTTTCCTGAATATATTTCCAGTATAAATACGCGCATAATAAGCGCGATACAACCAAATAAAAGTCAAACTGTTGAATATTGGATAGTTTTTTTTGCAAAAGTTTGAAAAAATATATGATTGAATGAAACCTCAATTAAAATATAAAAATCATGCGCCAATAATCGCGAGAAAAATTATCTGTCCATAGCCATGTGTTGTAACAATTTACAAATAATTATTTCTTTTAGTAAAAAAGCCTAAATCAGTTGTTGGCAAATATCAAATATCAGAAAGTAGGGAATATTTGAGTTACTGGTTACTAGAATTTCGCGCACATCAAGGCACTGCTCCACTGGCTGAGAGGACGCGCGATCGTAGCGCAGTGTTATTATTCAGGCGCAAAAAACAAAATAGATGCTCAATTTATTAAAGTTCATCCTCGACGTGACGAAAATTTAAAAAAAAATATATTTAGCGTGTCCTTCAGAAGTCGCCAGAAATGTGTAACATCTGACTTTGGTAACGAGCAAATTCAAGTCATCTCATGTTGCAAAACACACTTTGTAATATGACAATCGGAAACCAAAATTTAAAGTAGAATTCTTAAATTAATGCGGAACATGTGTTTTCAGCCACATATTTCGACGCGAATCACATGGAGTTTCGGCAACCGCCACTAGAATTATTTCCCAGAGCAGTTCCGTCAAATATCGAACAATTCGATAAGCAGAGGTTTTTTTTTAATACATAAAGAAACGGCTCCGATGAAAGCAAAAAAAGAATTTCAAATAATACTTAACTTTGGGACAAGGTATTTTATTAAAATACTGCCGAAATTGTAAAAATTAATTAAAATTTTATAACCATAAAATTTCCCTTTGCATTTTTTAACTTTGGCTCTTGCCATCCGCCATAGATACCAACACTGTGGTAACACATTTCCGTTACATTCACGTAATTACTCCTACTAAATACTAAATGCCGTATACCGAAAGCTCATATGTGACAACGGCCAATCAAAGACACTGCCATGTTGACGAGATGTTAACTCAAATGCATTCATTTCATCATGAATTCTTTATTACAATAATTTACGGAATTTGCAATGCCTTCTGTCCGGATGGAGTTATTGTAATGCGTTACTGATTTCTGTTCCTTCAGAACGGGTAAAACTACCTAGGATCCAATGAGAACGTCGTTCAAACGTTTATAGACCAGGGTCGATAATTTGGAAATGGTAAAAAGTGAAAAAAAAAATATAGTTGGATGAAACCCGTTAAAAAAGGTCGAGAATATAACAAAAATGAAAGGAAAAATAATTTACGGGCGATCTGAGGTCGGGAAGTGGAAGGGGGTGAGTTTTTAAGGGTAGAAAACGGTGTATCTCGATTTCCGGCAAAACTACAAGTCCTATGAAAAAAGATTAAATGACAAAGTTGTAGGTTATAAGAGACCTACAACTTTTGTAATTACACTTTTTTCACATAACCTAAAAATTTATGTGAAAAATTCAAATAATCAAGTTTTTGGTTTTTTATTTTTATCTTATGCAAAAAAATTCTTTTTCACGAAATTTGGTGAAAACTTGCCTTTTTATGTTCTAAAGACACTGTAATTTTTTTGATTTGAAATATTTATTTTTTCACCTTATTTCGACTTAATATCGAAAAAACACCCTAATTTTCAATCAAAAATTCTCGCGTCAAAATATCAGCTTTTTAAAAAAGTTCGGAGAGTTTTTTGTTCGCTGATATCTCTTCTTTCTGATAATGTAAAAAAATATTTACATTACTATGATAAATGTTCTCAGAAAATGCAAAGAAAAGAAAAAAAACTGGAATCCGAAATGTTTTTTAATCACTATGTACAATTTTGAGCTATTTAGTAAAATTTACACTTTAATTACTTGAAAAACGTAAGATTCTATGTTACATTGATAAACAAAAAAATAAAAATCTAAATATACTACTATAATTAACAACCAAATAAGTTAATTTTTAATAAGACATTTACAATATTTTGAGAAAGTTGTAGAATATTCTTTAAATTATGTGCATAGATGCCTATTTATTGCTATTTTAAGATAACTTATATACCTGAGTTACCCACAGAAGTTGCAGCAGAACAACATTGTTACAGGGTATATTATCAAATTCAAACTTGGCTAGGTAACGAACTGACAGCAACAGATTGGGGCTGGAAGCAACATCAACGTGGGATTATGCCCAAATTTACAGAGAAGGAGTTAATTCCGGAAATATTGCTCAAAACTATTTGCTGCAGCTGTGAAACTGGATGTAACAGTTTAAAATGTGGCTGCCGAAAACATGGCTTAAAATGCACAAATTTTTGCTCAAATTGTCATGGTTCTGAAAAATGCACCAATGTGGAAGAAAAAACCTACGAGGAAGTTAGTGATTCAGATGAAATTGTGGATGAAGGACCAATTCAGACTAAAAATAATATTGGATACGAAGACGGTGATGGTCTTGAAGATTTCGAAGATCTACTAGAATCGGGAAGGTTTGTCGAATCTAACGATGAAGAAATTCCACCGAAGAGACAAAAAGTAATGGATAAGTGATTAGGGTTCAAGATAAGATTTATAAATAAGAATATTAATGTATTTTAAAATATTATTATGAAAAAAATAATCAGTATAAAGTATCTAAATTCAATATTACGATTTACATTTATATTCATATATTATGAGATTTTCTATGACTAAATGTAATTAGAATTTAACAAATCAACTTTTTGACTAAAAAAATAGCAGCAATCACATTTTTTAATTGAAATCCCCCCTTTTAATCCTATATTTAATATTTAGAACAACTATTTTCGCATGTTTCTTGCAATCTTTATTATTAATGGATTTGTAATTTTTTTGTTTATCAATGTAACATAGAATCTTACGTTTTTCAAGTAATTAAAGTGTAAATTTTACTAAATAGCTCAAAATTGTACATAGTGATTAAAAAAAATTTGGATTCTAATTTTTTTTCTTTTCTTTGCATTTTCTGAGAACATTTATCATAGTAATGTATATATTTTTTTACATTATCAGAAATAAGAGATATCAACGAACAAAAAACTCTCCGACTTTTTTTAAAAAGCTGATATTTTGACGCGAGAATTTTCGATTGAAAATTAGGGTGTTTTTTCGATATTAAGTCGAAATAAGGTAAAAAATAAATATTTCAAATCAAAAAAATTACAGTGTCTTTAGAACATAAAAAGGCAAGTTTTCACCAAATTTCGTGAAAAAGAATTTTTTTTGCATAAGATAAAAATAAAAAACCAAAAACTTGATTATTTGAATTTTTCACATAAATTTTTAGGTTATGTGAAAAAAGTGTAATTACAAAAGTTGTAGGTCTCTTATTACCTACAACTTTGTCGTTTAATCTTTTTTCATAGGACTTGTAGTTTTGCCGGAAATCGAGATGCACCGTTTTTTACCCTTAAAAACTCACCCCCTTCCACTTCCCGACCTCAGATCGCCCGTAAATTATTTTTCCTTTCATTTTTGTTACATTCTCGACCTTTTTTAACGGGTTTCATCCTACTATTATTATTTTTTGTTTCAAAAATTATCGACCCTGGTCTATTATTGGTATGCACTCTGTCGTGGCTTTTTAATACTTACGTGAATTTTGCCATTATAATGCCGTTACAGATACACGAACACCAAAAGTACGTCAGTGGTTACTGTAGTGAAATAGGATTGAAGGAATTATTTTGGGAGATTTGACTATTTCATTAAACTAATTTTCGTTAACTAGATCTGTAGGTATGAAGTGTAACCTGTATTTTTTTAACGTAAAAACATTTTTAATTATACTTATCACTTTCATCTAAACATTTATATTAGAAAGTTTTTTTAAATTACTACACGGGTATTTGGAGTTTCTACTAACATACAATGTATTAAAATGGTAGTCTACATTCAACACGCATGTGAGTTACATTAGGTAGGCACACAAAACCTTAGAATATAAACTCATCTTATAAAGGAAACATGTTTATCAATTTGGAACACTTAAATAATTTAGGTAAACTTAATTGCAGTTCCTCTAATTCCATTGTTGCATGGAATTACAGCAAAAAAAAAGCCGTGGAAACTCGGGGCAATGGCCGCGAAAACAAGAGGTTCTTTTTAAGAATGAACATATTTAAGGTTAGCGTTAAGGCTACCTGAGATGAAGATGTATACATGAAGTTTAAGTCTCGTTTTCAATTAATTATCCCATGTAGATAACACGCTGTTAAACCTTTCCAAATGCAATAATGGTTTTCCGCGGCATGCTAATGAAGAAGGGTGATTCATCAATCAGCCGATAGTCCCTCTGTCATCGATGCATTTCGTCCTTCAGCTAATCTCTCTGAAACGAGAAATTACGAGCGACGTATTCGAAGGGATTTACGCGCAAACGAGTATCAAACATCACTGCAATGGAAGGGCACGCATGTCGTTTATAACGGTTTCCACGACTGGAAATGTCGTGAACGTACACTGTGGCCTAATTGAAATTGGGGTCCAAGCCTTGAGTAAAAGAAGATTTAGGATTCTTCCATACCTTGCCAACACGTACCTACACTGTTAACAATGCTCACCTTAACGTTACGAAGAACATTGGTTAAAAACATTGTTAACAAAATAATAAAAAAGTATTATTCGAATCCGGTGAGGTCATTCGATCAAAAACGGCGATGTATCTTTCCTCCACAGGAGCCACGGGCTAACTGACAAACCAACACCAATTGCAAGGCAGATATTATTACATCAGCCAGTATGACATCATGGAACTATCTTGTTTTCGACTGCTGGAGGCCACTATCTTTGATCTAGCATTTTTGTTCTTCTGTTAAGAGTGCGTTGTAGCCATATTATTTGAGTTTTTTACCTGCTAGAGTGCAGTAATTATTTATCGCAATGACGCCCATCAACTAAAAAAATGCCTTGGCTGCCATCTATAAATTCTGTAATTTTTCAGCTATAAATTCAGATGAAAATACAAAATCATCGAAAAAAATCACCCATTAAAATAAATACTGATTCAATAAATGATGGTGCTTGCTTTAATCCTTACCTGATTCAAAAATTTTTATTTTAGGTAAAAACTACTTATTTAATAAATAATGTTCAAAATGCTAAAAACAGTTTATGTTCATCTGCCAGCATCCAATGAGCCGATGATGACATAATGTCCTTATCTTAGAAATTTGTTGTTCTTAACCTAGAAATTCGGAAAATAATAAAATTCATAAAAATAACTTATTAATGTAAGTAATTATTCTACCGATTTTCGTCCGCAGTTTGATACCAAACAGTATACAATTAATTAAAGTTATTTTATATTTACAGTATAAGGTCTAGGATACAATAACAAAAAAAATATAAGTATCACATGAAACATCAGGACAGAAGAGTTATCACACACCAAGTAACAGTCACTGATGCGGTAGGGACCACGTGTTTGATGTCCACCAGAAATATCAATCTTTATTTTATTGCCTTGCACAGAAAAAAATTACCAATAAAATATTATGTTAAAAATATTGACATACAACTAGTCAAAGTACAGCTTATGTAGGTAAATTAATAATATGTACATGAATAGTAATCTTGACGGAGAGTAGTATGTAAATAGGCATCCTGCGCCTGGCTTCTGGCTGTGGTGCCTGTGGTGCCGACCGCCATCTTGGATTGTGACGTCACAGCGGCCATCTTGGACTCAAAAATTCCTCAAAACTCCTCAAAATTGACTCAAAATTACTCAAAAATTCTCGTTTTAAGAAAAAATTTCCCGTTTTCGAGGGAAAAATTCCCGTTTCGAGGGAAAATTTCCCATTTTATTCCGTAAAAATCCCAGCAGCTAGAAATGTCCATATGTAGGCTTAAGCATCCATGTCTACAGCCTCAGATAAGCCTCTGACGTCATCATGGATTATGACGTCACCGTTGCAATTTCCGTTACGCCCGCCATCTTTATCCGGCGCCTGGCGCCGGCGCGTGGAGCCGAAAGCCGAGCTACATCTCTGACGTCACGTCTATCTGTGACGTCACGGCGGCCATCTTGGATGAGCGTAACGGGACACAGCGTAACGGGACAAGTAAAACCGCGACTTTGACCATGACCTTGACACTGGCGGCCATTTTGGATCCGCCATCTTGGATCAGCCATTTTGGATGACGTCATTGTGTTTTCTCGAACATTCCGGCGATGTGTTTTCCGCCATATTGGATGATGACGTCACCGTTGCAATTTCTGTTAAGGTCGCCATCTTTAACTTTTTTATTTATTATCCAATTTTAATGGAAAAAAATTTAAAATTTATAAAAAATTCAATTAATAAAATTTTAATAAAAAATATTTTAAAAACATTAATTAACGACACGGAGCTCGAAGTCCTCGGTTCGAACCCGGTGAGGGCAAAAAATAAAAATAAAACATCAGATCCTTCCTCCACGGAAGTCACCTACAGACTAACCTACCACCACCAATAACAAGGAATTTACCATCAGCTGGTATGACATCATGTCCGCCATCTTGTCTTCGTACGCAAAAGACCGCCATCTTGTTGTAGTCTGCTAGAGTGCACTGAAGCCATGTTAATTGAATTCTCACCCGCTAGAGTGCAGTAACCATTTATTATTGATGTGCCACCCACCATCTTGTCATTTAAGGCCATCTTGGAATCGTGTAATGATTTAGCTAGGAATTCGGGAAAAATTCCAAAATTAATTAAATAAATCACTCATTAATTTACATATTGATTCGATGGCTTCCTGTCCTCGGTTCGATCCCTGGTCGATACAAAACAACTGTAATTTAAAAAAAAATACCACAAAAGTAACAGGTTTGAGATAGTAAAAACACCGCAAGTTCTTTTAAAAAATACTTTTATTACATACATACTACACTACTACAAGTACAAAAAAAATACACAGACAAATTACCAAAGTTTCATGGATCTCTCGATTCAAACAGTCTTCTTGTTGTATGGACTAAGTCCTTTACATGACTTTAAATGTCTATTCAGTTTATCAGGTCGACATAATGGTACACCAAAATTTTCACACAAAGACGAATTATCGACTTCATTTAAAGGACAGTGATATATTTCGTGTAGTTGTGCACTTTGAATATTTGTCAATGTTTTGTTACAAAATATACAGCTTGATTCCGATGAATGTACAGCCAGTCTATCACAATTCCTGAGGTACCGTTTTAATCTTCCATATTGTACAAACTTGCTTAAACATCTGTTGCACTGATATTTAATGCGTTCAGAGTTACCACTACAATTGTGTATTACATAATCCCGTAATTTCAAGTTTTTGATCTTCTCACAGTACGTGCAGTCGGGTGATGGAACACCGCTGGATGCTCCTTCCTTCATCAATGCCACTGGAACTGTTGACAACCATTGTAACACTGCTGACATGTTAACTTCTGAAGCCTTTGAGGTCTGCTCTGCGGAAGATGTTGCACGCGTCGAAATCTCCTGCTGTGCTGAGAGAGCAGGTGTAGCTGTAGACGTCGTTGTCATCGTGCTCTGCACTGATGATGGTAGACCTTCGATCCAGGTTGGTGTATATAGTGGTAATGATGCCATCGAGTTCTCAAGAATAGCTAGATACCGGTCTATTATGTTATACAAGTCTAACTATCCGATCCGTTCATTACCACAGCCAGAGACGGACTGAAGTCCATATCACCAGGGTCTCACTTATATAGACTCATCAGCCGGTACAACACATGAGTCAAAACAAGAACCATGTTCAATATACTTGCACTTAACTTTCTCGGATCATTTTTTACAATGAAGATGTAAGCTATCAAGACGTGAAATTAGTTTTTTGCACTTATTGCACTGAAATTGTATTCTTTTAACATTATTAGAACAACTGCTTCTTTCATGTCTGCGAGCATTTAAGGTGATAGTAAATGATGCGTCACAGTATTTGCACTGACGCAATGTACGCTCTTCATTAGTTGAATAATCCATTGCTGATGATAAAACTTCGGATGATGGTGGTATCACATCTGTTGAAATCTCCTCCAATGTTGTCGTCGTCGTTGCCAACGGGATCTGCACCTTCTCCATCGTAGCTGTCGTCAAGGTTCCCGTAGACGATGGTACAACCTCCGAGTTCGACGTTAAAGACGGTAAAGATGCCATCGAGGTCTCAAGAACAGCTAATTGACACAACTTATGCACCAGAAGAAACAAACTAGGTGATCCTTACACCGCTGACGTCAGTAACAAACTGAGTGTTCTGCTTTCTATGACTCGCTTATATACATGCACCGTATGGAATAATACGCTAGTCAAATTAAGAACCATTTACAATAATACTAGAGTCAAATCTACAAATTAAAAAAAAGGATCATTTGATCAAAAAAAATTCGATCTCTCCAATATACGCCAAGCTCCAAGAGCTACAATTCACGTCATCTGATCCATCTACATTTAGCTCCTATGCTTCAATTGACCATTAGGTGCAAGTGCTCCAAAAGTTCCATCAGCTACAACACGTAATGTACGCAATGTACGCACAATACATGCAATTTACATGCAATAAATGTAATGATCACACAGTACACACAGGAAACGGAACGTACACACAGTACACACAGAAAACGGAACGTACTCACAGTACACACAGGAAACGGAACGTACACACAGTACACACAGAAAACGGAAAGTATACACACAGTACACACAGGAAACGGAACGTACACACAGTATACACAGGAAACGGAACGTACACACAGTACACACAGGAAACGGAACGTACACACAGTACACACAGGAAACGGAACGTACACACAGTACACACAGGAAACGGAACGTATACACACAGTACACACAGGAAACGCAACGTACACACAGTACACACAGGAAACGAAACTTACACACATTACACACAGGAAACGAAACGTACACACAGTACACACACCAAACGAAACGTATACACAAAGTACACACAGGAAACGGAACGTACACACAGTACACACAGGAAACAGAATGTACACACAGTACACAAAGGAAACGAAACGTACACACAGTACACACGGGAAACGAAACGTACACACAGTACACACGGGAAACGAAACGTATACACACAGTACACACAGGAAACGGAATGATCACACATACAGTAGCGGAAACACACAGGCTTAGTTGGAAATCAGAACACAAGAAATAAAAACACTAAATTTTTACTTTCAATATTTAATTACATCTTAACATTACACAAATACACGTAAAAGAAGCCATTATTGTATGTAGCCAGCTTTCCTCAGTTCTTTGAGTATGAAGGATATTTCTTTGATGCACGAATAGTTTCCTGCACAAAGCGAGCCATGTAGAAGTCTTAACCGGTCAACCAATATGTTTGGATCTTTCCATGATGTGTAATCAATCTCTTCTACCACCATCTTACTTGCTTGTTTATTATAAATACTTTTAATATCACAATCGTCCCAGTGATCATAATAAGCATTATCAGATTTATTTATTATAACACGACGTTTCCATCGTTTCGGTCTCAGGACATCGCCACATTCTTCGATCTTGTCAGCTCTAGGTGCTTCATCACAGTCTATGCCTTTGTCAACAGCCTCAGAGTCACTGTAGAAGACATCCTCTTCATCCAGATTACCGTATGAATTCGCTAACGATGATGTCGAAGTTTCTTCATCGTCTTCATGCTTCCTTTTTAGGAGTCCATCATTTTTACAAAGAATGGAGGATCTACTGAATATAGGCTTGAATGTATTCTCACTTTTCACGGTGTTGATACTTCCATTAGTTTCAGTCTTCCCGAAGCCATTAGCATCCTTCAATTTATGTTCTTCCTCACGATCGGGTGAGCTAAAACCATCACGTTTAGGACAAGGAAAATTATTGTCGTAATGCAGATCACTCTTCTTTAGTCTATTGGATCCATCGGTGTCTTCTATGCCGTAAGTAGTCTTGACTTTACATGTTCTACCATGTCTTTTTAAGCTGTCAATTCGTGTTAACAACCTGCTACAACGATTACAGCTTAACATGTTGCGTAGTGGGTTTCTAGCACAATCATTCTTCTCATGACGTCTAGCATTCCTTCTCATGGCAAAATCCTTGCCACAGTATCTACTGCGGCTTCCTTCCAATTCAGCTGCAGTTAACAATCCACGATCCATGGTAGCTTCTGTGACTAATGTTAGATACAAACTGTCAGTTTTCTCCAATTGGATCCATTTCTTAAATAGAGTTTTTGAAATATTTCATCAGCGAGAGTTAGTTATCTAATACAAAGCAAATTGATGCAAGTAGTTCTGGCTGTCGTCAACAGATGTCGCCACGTGTTGCTTGCAGGTAAATAATATCTATTTCATTAATGTGGGATGCGGAACGCTCACTATCGATCGCAAAGGGAGGTGGGCTTCGAAAGTCTCCAAAAAGAAAAAAGTTCGTCCTTCCTGCTAGTGCTACTCAGATTTCTCACGGTCCACCATCTTGGATTGCGACGTCACGGCGGCCATCTTGGATGGGTGTGACCTTGACCTTTGACCGAAACGTTTAAAACGTCGTGTTATAATAAATAAATCTGATAATGCTTATTATGATCACTGGGACGATTGTGATATTAAAAGTATTTATAATAAACAAGCAAGTAAGATGGTGGTAGAAGAGATTGATTACACATCATGGAAAGATCCAAACATATTGGTTGACCGGTTAAGACTTCTACATGGCTCGCTTTGTGCAGGAAACTATTCGTGCATCAAAGAAATATCCTTCATACTCAAAGAACTGAGGAAAGCTGGCTACATACAATAATGGCTTCTTTTACGTGTATTTGTGTAATGTTAAGATGTAATTAAATATTGAAAGAAAAATTTAGTGTTTTTATTTCTTGTGTTCTGATTTCCAACTAAGCCTGTGTGTTTCCGCTACTGTATGTGTGATCATTCCATTTCCTGTGTGTACTGTGTGTATACGTTTCGTTTCCCGTGTGTACTGTGTGTACGTTTCGTTTCCCGTGTATACTGTGTGTACGTTTCGTTTCCTTAGTGTACTGTGTGTACGTTTTGTTTCCTGTGTGTACAGTGTGTACGTTCCGTTTCCTGTGTGTACTTTGTGTATACGTTTCGTTTGGTGTGTGTACTGTGTGTACGTTTCGTTTCCTGTGTGTACTGTGTGTAAGTTTCGTTTCCTGTGTGTACTGTGTGTACGTTGCGTTTCCTGTGTGTACTGTGTGTATACGTTCCGTTTCCTGTGTGTACTGTGTGTACGTTCCGTTTCCTGTGTGTACTGTGTGTACGTTCCGTTTCCTGTGTGTACTGTTTGTACGTTCCGTTTCCTGTGTGTACTGTGTGTACGTTCCGTTTCCTGTGTGTACTGTGTGTACGTTCCGTTTCCTGTGTATACTGTGTGTACGTTCCGTTTCCTGTGTGTACTGTGTGTATACGTTCCGTTGCCTGTGTGTACTGTGTGTACGTTCCGTTTCCTGTGTGTACTGTGTGTACGTTCCGTTTCCTGTGTATGCTGTGTGTACGTCCGTTTCTTGTGTGTACTGTGTGTATACGTTCCGTTTCCTGTGTGTACTGTGTGTACGTTCCGTTTCCTGTGTGTACTGTGTGATCATTACATTTATTGCATGTAAATTGCATGTATTGTGCGTACATTGCGTACATTACGTGTTGTAGCTGATGGAGCTTTCGGAGCACTTGCAGCTAATGGTCAATTGAAGCATAGGAGCAAAATGTAGATGGATCAGATGACGTGAATTGTAGCTCTTGGAGCCTGGCGTATATTGGAGAGATCGAATTTTTTTTTATCAAATGATCCTCTTTTTTAATTTGTAGATTTGACTCTACTATTATTGTAAATGGTTCTTGATTTGACTAGCGTATTATTTCATACGGTGCATGTATATAAGCGAGTCCTAGACAGCAGGACACTCAGTTTGTTACTGACGTCAGCGGTGTAAGGATCACCTAGTTTATTTCTTCTGGAGCATAAGTTGTGTCAATTAGCTGTTCTTGAGACCTCGATGGCATCTTTACCGTCTTTAACGTCGAACTCGGAGGTTGTACCATCGTCTACGGGAACCTTGACGACAGCTACGATGGAGAAGGTGCAGATCCCGTTGGCAACGACGACGTCAACTTTGGAGGAGATTTCAACAGATGTGATACCACCATCATCCGAAGTTTCATCATCAGCAATGGATTCTTCAACTAATGAAGAGCGTACATTGCGTCAGTGCAAATACTGTGACGCATCATTTACTATCACCTTAAATGCTCGCAGACATGAAAGAAGCAGTTGTTCTAATAATGTTAAAAGAATACAATTTCAGTGCAATAAGTGCAAAAAACTAATTTCACGTCTTGATAGCTTACATCTTCATTATAAAAAATGCTCCGAGAAAGTTAAGTGCAAGTATAATGAACATGGTTCTTGTTTTGACTCATGTGTTGTACCGGCTGATGAGTCTATATAAGTGAGACCCTGGTGATATGGACTTCAGTCCGTCTCTGGCTGTGGTAATGAACGGATCGGATAGTTAAGACTTGTATAACATAATAGACCGGTATCTAGCTATTCTTGAGAACTCGATGGCATCATTACCACTATATACACCAACCTGGATCGAAGGTCTACCATCATCAGTGCAGAGCACGATGACAACGACGTCTACAGCTACACCTGCTCTCTCAGCACAGCAGGAGATTTCGACGCGTGCAACATCTTCCGCAGAGCAGACCTCAAAGGCTTCAGAAGTTAACATGTCAGCAGTGTTACAATGGTTGTCAACAGTTCCAGTGGCATTGATGAAGGAAGAAGCATCCAGCAGTGTTCCATCACCCGACTGCACGTACTGTGAGAAGATCAAAAACTTGAAATTACGGGATTATGTAATACACAATTGTAGTGGTAACTCTGAACGCATTAAATATCAGTGCAACAGATGTTTAAGCAAGTTTGTACAATATGAAAGATTAAAACGGTACCTCAGGAATTGTGATAGACTGGCTGTACATTCATCGGAATCAAGCTGTATATTTTGTAACAAAACATTGACAAATATTCAAAGTGCACAACGACTCGAAATATATCACTGTCCTTTTAATGAAGTCGATAATTCGTCTTTGTGTGAAAATTGTGGTGTACCAATATGTCGACCTGATAAACAGAATAGACATTTAAAGTCATGTAAAGGACTTAGAATCGAGAGATCCACGAAACTTTGGTAATTTGTCTGTGTATTTTTTTTGTACTTGTAGTAGTGTAGTTTGTATGTAATAAAAGTATTTTTTAAAAGAACTTGCGGTGTTTTTACTATCTCAAACCTGTCACTTTTGTGGTATTTTTTTTTAAATTACAGTTGTTTTGTATCGACCAGGGATCGAACCGAGGACAGGAAGCCATCGAATCAATATGTAAATTAATGAGTGATTTATTTAATTAATTTTGGAATTTTTCCCGAATTCCTAGCTAAATCATTACACGATTCCAAGATGGCGGCCAAATGACAAGATGGTGGGTGACACATCAATAATAAATGATAACTGCACTCTAGCGGGTGAGAATTCAACTAACATGGTGTCAGTGCACTCTAGCAGACTACAACAAGATGGCGGTCTTTTGCGTACGAAGACAAGATGGTGGACATGATGTCATACCAGCTGATGGTAAATTCCTTGTTATTGGTGGTGGTAGGTTAGTCTGTAGGTGACTTCCGTGGAGGAAGGATCTGATGTTTTATTTTTATTTTTTGCCCTCACCGGGTTCGAACCGAGGACTTCGAGCTCCGTGTCGTTAATGAATGTTTTTAAAATATTTTTATTAAAATTTTATTAATTGAATTTTTTATAAATTTTAATTTTTTTTCCATTAAAATCGGATAATAAATAAAAAAGTTAAAGATGGCGACCATAACAGAAATTGCAACGGTGACGTCATCATCCAATATGGCGGAAAACACATCGCCGGAATGTTCGAGAAAACACAATGACGTCATCCAAAATGGCAGATCCAAGATGGCGGATCGAAAATGGCCGCCAGTGTCAAGGTCATGGTCAAAGTCGCGGTTTTACTTGTCCCGTTAATCTGTGTCCCGTTACGCTCATCCAAGATGGCCGCCGTGACGTCACAGATAGACGTGACGTCAGAGATGTAGCTCGGCTTTCGGCTCCACGCGCCGGCGCCAGGCGCCGGATATAGATGGCGGGAGTAACGGAAATTGCAATGGTGACGTCATAATCCATGATGACGTCAGAGGCTTATCTGATGCTGTAGACATGGATGCTTAAGCCTACATATGGACATTTCTAGCTGCTGGGATTTTTACGGAATAAAACGGGAAATTTTCCCTCGAAACAGGAATTTTTCCCTCGAAAACGGGAAATTTTTTCTTAAAACGGGAATTTTTGAGTCATTTTGAGTCAATTTTGAGGAATTTTGAGGAATTTTTGAGTCCAAGATGGCCGCTGTGACGTCACAATTCCAGATGGCGTTCGGCACCACAGGCACCACAGCCAGAAGCCAGGCGCAGGATGCCCATTTACATACTACTACGGAGTCATGGTTTTGCATGTTTCCAGGGCGCATTCTTCATCCATGGAGCAGCGAGCGACGTATCCTGGCTACGGAGGACTGACGAACTTCGGCAAGGTACGTTCCTACAATCCTACCATCCAGTCTCTGGCGTGCTGATGCGTACATTACTACTTTACATTTCATTGGTAAAAATAATACTTTCTTCATAACTAAAAATTTCAATTTGTCTTTGCCTGGTTTGATAATGTAGTTTTATAAATGTACAGGATCGAACAATTATTGACCGAAAATTTTTGTTTGCGGTTTCGTTAAAAAAATAATAATAAATACTGAATGATTAACTGACTAGTATCACCCTGACAACGACACACCAAATGAATGTACTAACTGGTTATTACCTCTTGATACCACCTAGAAACTTTTACACAAGGGACTGAATGACCTGTAATATCATCCAGACAGTGTTCAACAAGATGAATGTGCTGACTTATTACCTCTTCATACCTCATGGTCATTGCCACAGAGTATTTAATAACGATTTATATCCTGAGACACCTGTAAGCAGTAAAATATGAATATATTGAATATTTGTTACTTCCTAATACCTAATAGGCACAGTAGTAACATGTAGTATATCACAGACACTAAAAAGCAGTAATCAATGTATGTACTGACAAGTTATTACATGTTGAAGCTTCCTAGTAATAATCACGTGCGAGTAAAGTGATCCCAGATACTGATAAGCGGTAATGGGTGAATGTACTGAAAAGTTATTACTTGTTGAAGGCTCCTAGTAATGGGCGCATGCGAGTGTAAAGTTCCCAGACACTGATAAGCGGTAATATATGAATGTACCGATTAGTTATTACTTATTGACGCATCCTAGTAATGGTTGCATGCGGGTGTAGTGTTTACATATACTGATAAGCGGTAATGGGTGAATGTACTATGATATATGAATGTACCGATTAGTTATTACATGTTGAAGCATCCTAGAAATGGTTACATGCGAGTGTAGTGTTTCCATATACTGATAAGCGGTAATAGGTGAATGTACTGACTAGTTATTACTTGTTGAAGCCTCCTAGTAATGGTTACATGCGAGTGAAGTGATCCCAGATACTGATAAGCGGTAATGGGTGAATGTACTGACTAGTTATTACTTGTTGAAGCCTCCTAGTAATGGGCACGTGCGGGTGTAGAGTTCCCACATACTGATTATCGGCAATGGGTGAATGTAATGACTAGTTGTTAGTTGTTGGTCACGTGCGAGTGTAATGTTCCTAGATACTGATGAGCGGTAATGGGTGGATGTAATGACTAGTTGTTAGTTGTTGGTCACGTGCGAGTGTAATGTTCCTAGATACTGATGAGCGGTAATGGGTGGATGTAATGACTAGTTGTTAGTTGTTGGTCACGTGCGAGTGTAGTGTTCCCAGATACTGATGAGCGGTGATGGGTGAATGCACTGACGCACCGGTGTGAGCCCGGCAGGTGGTGGTGCTGGAGATGAACCGGCTCGGCATGATGGTGGACCTGTCTCACGCCTCCGTGGCCACCATGAAGGACGCGCTGGCCGTCAGCCGGGCGCCCGTCATCTTCTCGCACTCCTCGGCCTTCGCGCTCTGCAACTCCACGCGCAACGTGCCCGACGACGTGCTGCGACACTTGGTGAGCAACCTGTCGCTTGCACCGTGTGTTCCTCAACTCCCGTCCGGCCTGCTGACCCCGCTGGCACAGTCGGCGCACACCGTCTTGCGGTGATCCCGATCCAGTAACCTCGTTTTCATTAGCACAACCTTGCAAAAATTTCAAAGTATTCGCCAATGTTAGTTGAAAGATAGCAACCTTGTCATGATGAAGTAGCCGCGTCCTTGGGCGAATGACTCACCGATGTTTCGGTCGACATTGCAGTCGCCATCATCAGGAAAAAGTTACCGGCCTGCGAGTCAGAGATGCCAACCCTGCTAGCACAGTCGGCGCACACCGGCTTGCGGTGATTTCAGCTCTGGGTTCGATCCCGATCTAGAAACTTCGTTTCTACTAGTACCTACAACCATGCAACAAATTCAAAGAATTCGCCAAAGTTAGTTGAAAAATATCAACCTTGTCATAATGAAGTAGCCGTGACCTTTGGCGAATAACTCACCGATCTTTCGGTCGACATTGCAGTTGCCATCATCCTGGAGCAGTTACCTGTTACCAGTTACCAGTTACAGGTTAACTGCTCCCTGATGGGTGGCGACTGCAACGTCGACCTGAAAAGTCGGTGAATTATTCGCCAAGGACGCGGCTACAACCCGGAAGCCAAGCTACTTCAGGCAATGGCCGTTGAAAGCCTGCGAACATTATTAACCTTGTCATAATCATGTAATTTTAAAGGGATGTTTCACTTCTTGGTAATAAAATAATTACCTTTAAATAAAGAATGTAACAATTTCACCTCCAGGATAGACTCCACAGGTCTATGTACACTCGTGAAAAAAAAATTCACCCACTTAACGCGATCTTGTCAAAGTCCCACGGTAGTATCCTGTGATTCAATACAAGTTTAGTTGGGGGTTTCTCATTGGCCCAGGGTCATCCAGATGAGTTGTGAGCCAATAGCGGAAGCAGTACTAAAAAGAAACTGTAATGAATTTTTTCATATCACGCAAAGTATCCGCAAAATTATCCAGGATCTACTATTAATACAAAACGTTTTTTAAGTAGTTATAGCTTCTGACTGCTGAGTCAAAAGTATCGGGTTGGTGTCGCCTGACTAATTGTTAGGTAGATTTTAAATAATACTCCTTATTGTAGTCGTTACCATGGTGCGACTTCTAGAAAATTGTTATACATTTTTTAGTTTCATTGTCCAAAACCATTGTCAACTCAAAAAATTATATATATACATATATGTATACACATACATTCATATATCCATATTGTGGACACGATTACTGCAGCAATTTTTCACAAATAACTTCCAAACTGATACATAAAATTTAGTAGTGGAAAATCAAGGTCGTGAACGTTAATGGTAAATTTCCGATCAAAGGGGTAGAAATAGGTAAAGTTTATTGAAAAACAGAAAAAATCGCTGTAACACCTACATAGAAATTATCACATCTGTTTGAACTTATTTTAACTTGTAGGAGTAATGCCAAAATCTTTTGTCTGAATAAATTTTTGATAACGACCAACCATTACCACGAGGTGTTGAAAAAACAAGGGTCGGAGGACGAAAAATTCATAACTTGCTTCGTAGGCACAATGTCGAATTCGTACAAATAAGTAGTAGGCTATATAAATGAGGCCCCGGCGGCAGCAGTAGGAGTGTGGTGACGCTGCCAGGGTCCGCCATCTTCGATTTTGACATCACGGTGGCCATCTTGGATGACCATATATTTACCTTTGGCCTTGACCTCCAAAAGTTGCCAAATGTTGCTAAAAAGACTCAACATTTTCCTAAATTCGCCAAAATTACCACTATTTAGAAAAACAATTCCGCCATAAAATCTTTAAAATTCTGGGAAATTTAAAATTTCTCATTATGGGAGAACAAAATATGTTCAAAATTGTAATATTTCGATTTCGAAAAACCTCACAAGTATTTTATCTTAGAAAAATCGAAAATTCCTTACAGCGGCTTAACATTCCTAAAAGCAAACCGTGTAAATTTTAGCAAATATTTGGCGGATGTTTGTCTAATTTTGGCATGATTTAAATTATTTTTTGCAAATTTGGCTCATTTGGAAGGTCAAGGTAAGGTCATCCAAGATGGCGCGGAGTCACTGTGCTGTCAGTCAAGGTCTCTTTCAGCTGACGACATCCTCCAGCTCTCGAACTAGAGCACTTCTGTGAGTCCTGGTCGCAGTGTTGAAGGGGGTGATTTTTGAGAGAATATGTTGGGAGATGAGTGGGCATCGAGTCTATCGATGAAACATCTAAAGCGGTTGTAAATTTCAACCCATGTTGTGATCCCAAGGACCCTGTTTTGGGCCTTTTGGAGCTCCTTTTGGCTGTGCAATATCCGAAAATTTTCATATTACTGTTTATAGTATTTTGCCATAGCAAAAAAATTGAGTTATTATCTCTATATGCTTTGGGAAAATTGTCGTGGTGAAGTGGTGGATAGTGACTGATCTTTGACACATAAACTAAATTTAATAAATAAAATATTATAATACCCTTAAATGGAGGACTGGAAACACTTCCACTGCGCAGCTGGCGCTGTCTGTGTCTAAGTACACTGTTGATAATTACAAGTAAAAATACAGACCTTTCAACGAAGAATACGTCAAAAAAATAGTTCTTAGTTCCTGATTACGGAATCTCCGTAGAAACTACCAATTCCTTCTGTATATTTTTTGGGTTCTGCCGTAAACATGTTCAACATTAACACTCGTGGAGAAAAATAGTTAAATAGTTGTTTTAATAAGATGTTGAACTTTTTAGTTAGTTAACTATGTACTTGTAAATTAACTAAAATATCTATAGATTGAAGAAGATTCTTGGGTAATTTTTAACAAACGTTGTTCGCGAAATAAAGGCGAAGATTGTGGGGAGACCAGTTGTAGGAAGTGTGCCCGTGTTGCAGGCCAGGAATGGCGGTCTGGTGATGGTCACCTTCTACAACTTCTTCGTGAAGTGCGGACCGGTGGCGACCGTGGCTGACGTGGCAGGTGAGAGCTCTCTGTCACCAAGTGTAAATGGTGTACCAGGTAAGGGTGAGTAGTGCCCGGGTCTTGGTAGCTGCCGCTCCGTCCAGTTCTGCTCTATTTTGACTGTCGTTGGGGGATCATGCCTGGCTCCTGGAGTGTCTGTGCCGATCACCTTGGTTGAAAAACCATCCTTGTCCTCCGCTTTAAATTGTGTACTTGGAGGGGGTGTGTAGTGTCATTCGTCTCCGGGGCACGGTTCTGGTTTTCCTACCCGGATTTACAAGTAAGTTGGTTGAAGCCTATCTGGTTGAATACCTTGGTGGTCACCAGTTTCAGAAGTCAGTACGTACTGGTGGGGTCTTGGCCTGCCGGGCGGCGGAAACCTGGGGCTAACTTCCCGTGAAACTCTGTCCACTGACTTGCGTAGGCAGTTGGCGGTCCGCTGGTCGGACAGAGCGGAGGGGACCTGTTTTCCCAGTCTAGTTCAGATGTTGGGCTCTGGATCAGTAAGATCTGCAAGACGACTCCTGTTCTACCCTGAAAGGGCGCAGACACAGGAGGGGAGGTGACGGGTGAACCGGTCTTCGGGCTGGAAAACAAGTGCCTTCACCAAGTGTCCACCTTGAAGTGGTGAGGTCACTGTCACTGGCCACTCACTTCGACTCCAGTTCCCAGAGGAACCTTAGTATACTACTGATAAACACGCCTTTACATTCGTCATTAAAGTTTCCATTTAATAAAAATTAGCTAAAAATTGACAATTAAAAGCCTTATAAGTATGGACTGGACAAATTTATGCTTTCAATGACCTCCAGGGTGGACTCCACAAATATGCACATACTTGGAAATATATAATCTTGTTCGTTGGCTACTGGCTTGTGAAATGTCTCCGATGGGTGATAATGTGATTCGACACTTCCTTGATCAAAGGGTTTCTCATTGGCCAAGAGTCCTCCACTTAAACAGTGAGCCATTAGCAGATGCAGCACTATGGTAAATGAATTTCCATTTCAGCATATCGAGAATTTATTTTAATATATCTATAAATACATTGTTAAAAATCTTTAAAAATGTAAATTTTGGTTTATAATTGAGATTATTTATAAGAGGGGTTAAATACATGGCTTCAGTTCTAAACAGTGTTGCATAATTCATTAGCAACGTTGTTTGAATAGTTGCCAACTGTTGGGTTTACGTGCAGAAAGTACTAATATAAAATCACTTTTGTTTCAATAACTATTTTTATAGTATTGTATACAATCAAATATACATACATAAATCTTTTTTCACAACTGAATAGACCTTCCATGATTAAAATGAGCATGCAGGTAATAAATATTAAATTACAATCGGTCTTTTGAACACATAAATTATTGCAATTAATCTTATTACTTATTAATTACACAAACGAGCATTCCACACTATTTTAATGTGCTGCTTTTTGTCGAATTTACTTCCAAATGTGCTTCCTTTTTTGAATGTGCTTCCGATTGTGCTTCCTTTTCTTGAATGTGCTTTCGATTGTGCTTCCTTTTTTTTATTTTTGCTTCCACTTGTGCTTCCATTAGTGCTTCCTTTTTCTATTGTGTTTCAATTTGTGCTTCCTATTTTGATTGTACTTTCAATTGTGCTTTTTTATTGTCCTTTTTAAATTAATGTGAATCATAATGTGTTTTGACTCGCGTATTAATTTCAATGGACCGTATTTTGGCTCATATTATTCCGATGGTCGCGGGTATATAAGTAAGTTCTAGACGACAGAGTCCTCAGTCATCCTCGCACAAGCTGTGCAGTGCAAATTGGTTCACTCCTTAGTAAGTAACCTGATATTTAGTTGATGTTCTAATGTCGAGCTCGATTTACAGTTGACCATCGACGGAGCAGAATCTGATGGCAGCGGCGAAACGGTGATGAATTTCCCGTCGGCATTGACGACGAATACGCAGACCTTGATTGATTTTGTACCATCGACATCGTGGACCGTAATGGTGGTGACGTTGACATCATAGAAAATTCCTTTCTAATCGACGAAGATAACCACGAATAACTCGATGTAATGTGTACCAGCGTCACCGACAACATTAAAGGAGACTTCAACAGGTGTGGTTCCATTAGCAGAAGAGCCTTTAATGTCTGCAGAGGAAACCTCGATGAATGAAGTTTCGCCATCGATAGAAACTTCAATGGTTGCAGTATGAATATCATCAATCTTGACTAATTAAAGCGAATTGGCGTCTTTCCAGCATTGATGTCGTTACTGTGACAAGATTTTCTCGAACAACAGCAATGCTCGATGGCTCGAGAAGAAAGAATGTGTTATTAATCTTTCTCGCAAAATGATTAGCTGTACAATGTATCGCAAGAAATTTACAAGAAATGATAAGTTGTAAAGACACTCATTGACATGCAAAGACCCTGCTGTTCGGCAGAAAGTAAAAAGGTTCGCTGCAACAACGATGCATCGATGTGCATAAGAGTAGCAGTACTACAGAAGTTACATCAGCATCCGGTTCGGGCATGTAATGTTCGCCTTAACTGACCAGACATCCTTGTGACTAGTGCTAAATGTCGTTTGTATTTGTCCATAATACACGAAGACATGAGCTGAGTAAATGCATGAAGAATCTATCTCGTGTAATGTTTCGCTGCGATCATTGCCATGTTTGGTTCACACATATTGACTATTTGAGACAACACACGAAAAACTGTAAAGGTAAAGTCCACGCACCTACTGTGTAACTACCTGCAAGACATTTCAACTCTTTGGTTTTGGTTGCAGACTCGTACGCGTAGAAGCACAAAAATAAAGATGTTTCGCAACTGATTGCGATGACGCCTGGACATGAAACTAAACCCAAGACTGCCTGGTCCATTACAGGTATTTGATAATGGATTCCACTTGGCAAAATCTGAATTTCGTGGAATTTCAAAAGACTACTATTATCTAAATAAGTTTACTGAGTCTAAAAATATTTGTTATTTTCTTGACTATATCAGTCAGAAATTTATCAATCAGCTTACTCATGAAGTAGCTTCATACAAACCTTTAAAATATAACGTGTGGTTGGACTGTGTCTATGGTAAACCATATCCATTGGAGGACAAATAGAAGAAGTGCTCTTTCAAGACATCGGCTGCTACAATTTACACTTCTGACAATGCAAAGCAGTAAGTTAAACACGGTATCGAGAAAATCTGTCAGGAAGAGGAAGACTATGTCAGTAAAGGATCTGGCTGATCTCTGTCTTCAATAAACCGATTGGAGCTGAGAATCAGTCAGTTCATGCCAATGCAGAACTAAATGTTTATAAGATCGCTTACTTTCACAAGGGTTCCTGTAGTAGATATAATATTTTTTTTAGTTTGTATTTTTTGTTTTATTTCTTGAGACTTTCAGTTTTATAGTATTTTCGATTAAAATATCTGTTTTGCATCAATCAGGGATTGAACCTCGGCTACCAAATAAATCATTATTTAAATGAGTGATATTTTAATCAATTATGGATTTTTCCTGAATTTATATCTTGAAAACTAGACATCCAAGATGGTGGCTAGATTTTAAAGATAGTGGAAGCCTTAGTAATAAATTATTCCTGAACTCTTGCGGGTAAAAATTAACTTACTTGGCGGTAGTGTCAACGCACTCTAGCAGGTAAGAACAAGATATTTGTCATGACATCATACTCTTTGGCATAATATCTAACCTGGCATTAGATGTGGGAGTTTAATTTGCTGGGTGGCTTCCGTGTGGGAAGGATCCGTCCCTATTTTTATTTTGCCCTCGCAGGTTTCTACTCGAGGACTGCATGTCAAAAGTTCGTTTTTTTTTTATTATTAAGTAAAATGTTTTATACATTTTTATCTCGATTTTCTAGCATAAAATATACGAATTTTCAAGATGGCAGCAATAACGAAAATTGCAACGTTTCTAGAATCCCATATTTTAGGAAAGTTTTTATTAAAATTTTATAAATAATATTTTTTATTAATTTTAAAACTTTTCCCGATTTTCTAGCATAAAAATTAAGAATTTTCAAAATGGCGACCGTAACAGAAACTGCAAGGTTCTAGAATCCAAAATGGCATTCGTCATACATATTCAAGATGGTGACCGTAACGAAAAGTGTAATGTTCTAGAATAGAAAGTAGCGGGCGTAACGTAATGTACAACCGTGACAGCCGAGTTAAAGCTCAAGGTCAAAGCTCCCTTCCAGAGGCTTATTGGAGGTTTTTCTATGAAAACTTTAAGCCTCAATGGGGACATTTCGAAGTTTTGAATATTTCTTGAATTAAAACGGAAAATTTTCCCTGAAAACAGGAATTTTTACCTCGAAATAGGGAAATTTCTAAGAATTTTGAGGAATTTTGAGTTCAATTTGCCTGCCGTGACGTCACAAACCAAGATGGCGGATACCGATACTACGCTTTAGTTCCAGCAGCAGGAGCGCTATTCCTATACTTCTTATATTCAATGGTATTATCTCGAAAAAAAGTATTTCATACAGGCAAAAATAATCATAGCCATGTGTTGTATACAAGTTTGCAATAACGTTCTCATAGTATTACAAACTATTTTATAGCAACTGGTTTCCAAAGAAATCTTTTGTTAAAGAACAGAAATTATTTTTTCCCTGTATATGAAACAAGTCACAACCCACATTTACTACGCCACATGAAAAGGGATCTGGTACAATTGTAACCAAAATACTTTTTTAATTACCTCATTTTTCCTTCGCATTTTAAAAAGCATGGCGTATGCACGCCCATTCTGATTCTGTCACGTACTTCGTGTGATAAACTGCCATAACTGCTTTCCTAGCAGGAAGTGTCAGCGCCCAGTCCATTTGTCAGCATAATATTCAGACTGATTACTGCTGGCATTATGGATTGAATATTAACTACCTACAGTTGGATGAGTTCAATTGGTTGCTCTGCGCAGATTAATTTCTGTGTGTTCAAAATAGCCATATTTAACTCACGGAAGCTACGGAAAATAATGCTGAAGCCGATATATCTCGATTTTAATGTAACAACAATACACTTTAGACTTTTTTTACTCATTGATATATAAATATAGATATTTGATGTGTTACTTAATAGCGTCTTAGCACTTAAAGGATTTTGATAAAATTTAAATCGAAGAAAACTCTTAGGGTACATATATTACGAAATTCTATGCTTTTAAGGAAAAAAATTGGGGTGAACTGTTTTTTAATAAGAAATGCCAGTTTTTTTATATACGCGCGTTATAAGTTACATGGCGTAGTAAAATATCTAACTTTAATCTTGTATACAAATAATATAAATAAAATAATATAAGGACTGGAGTCATTTTATAAGACTCACTTATATAAAAAACTTTAAAAAAACACATTAAATGTTTATAAACACAATTTATAACACTAATACACATAATAAATATTTTTAATTATATTGGCCAGTATTCAACATCATTTATGAAGTATAAGATTTAAAAGCAAACATATAATTTTTTTCTTTTATGTAGATTTTTTTGTATGTAGCATTTTTTATAATGTTAAAATTTCATTGTATGGTGCGGGCGCATCATATAAATTACCTCTCATCATTAACGATAATGCGATATTAGACATACCTACATATGAACTTAGACATACATCTTGAATAAACATACTGTTGATTTCTGCCACATGTTCTTTCCTTGGTGATTTTATAGGTCTTTAAAATTTTCACATTTTTTAATTAAATTAAAATTTTATTGCACATGTACGTCCTTTTCGTTATATGTGCTTCCTTTCTGTCTGATTATCGTCCAAATGTGCGTCCTTTTTGCTAAAAGTACTTATCTTTTTGAAAGTTCTTCCTTTTCGTAAGTGTGCTTCCAGTTTTTGAATGTTGATTTGATTCACGTAAATTGATCGTGTTTTAACTAGCATATCATTCGAGCGGTAAGGCTCAACTAGTTTGACTCGTCTGACATGCAATATGTCCGGTGTCTGGCTATTCTTGAAGCTTGATAACATCTTCAAAGTGTTTGTAGCATTGACGGAGCAGAACCTGATGACAGCGACGCTGACGGAGACCTCGAATGCATTGACGCCGATGGTGACGCAGAACTCAAAGGAATGTGTGTCATAGCCACCGACAACATTAAAGGAATCTCCAACAGGTGTGGTTCCACAACCACAAGATACTCTAGTGCCTGCAGTGCTGGCTGCAGAGAACATCTCGATGAGTTAATTTTCTCCAGCGAAGGGAACCTTAATGGCTGGATATTCGTCAACAACTAACGATCATTGATGACTTTACTATAATAAGACATTCTCGAACAACCGTAATGCTTGTCGACACGAGAAGAGAGAAATTTCTCAGAATCATCCTCGCAAAATGTTTGGCTGTGAGAAATGCCATAGGCAGTTTGCCAGAAAAGATAACAGGAAAACGCACTTGAAGGTATGCAGAGGTTGTTCTTCAAGGTAGAAAGTAAATATTTCGCTGCAACAACGAATGCATCGATGTGCATAAGAGTACACCGCGAATTTATTATTAATTTTATTTATTTAAAAATTGTAACATGCCCACCAACAGTCATAATATACTTCACTGATGGGCACGACACAGAGAGGAAAAAAAACACGATTACCAAAACACAATTTATCAATATTGACACAACTGCAGCAACAAAAGCATCAGGTCTGAGAGGTTCGTCTTCGACATCTAGACATCCTTGCGGCTACTGCGATATTTCGTTCGCTTTTTTTTTTTTCATGATCCACCAAGACGCGAGAGGAGTACATGTACGAAGAATCCATATCGACTGAAGTTTACGCTGCGATAAGTTTCATTTTTGGTTCACGCGTATTCACAGTTTGAGACGAAATGCGGAAAACTGTAAAGGCGAAGTCCACGCGCCTACTGTGGAACTACCTGCAGACAGTTCAACTCCTCGGTTTCGGTTGGAGACTCGTATGCGTGCAAGCACAAAAGCAGCAAACAATTGGAATGACGCTTGGACAATAAACTAAACACAATACTGTGCTCAGTGCATTATAGGTAAATGATAACGGATTTCACCTGGTACTTAAGGGGCCTCCCTAGTAGCATCAGAAGTTAGCGGAACACTATGTTTTTAAAATAATGATGGGACTTTATTAATCGACACTACGAATCTGAAAATTTTTCACCCACGAGAAGATACTACACAAATGGTCTGTATACTTTTACATTTTTGTTTTTTTCTATCAAAATATGAAATAAAAAATCACCAACTTGTCCAACTTTGGGGCCATTTTATACTGCTTAGGAGAATGACAGAAAAAAAGTACAAGTCTAGAAAAAAAGATAATTTTTTTCTGAAGAAATTCATGTATTTAAAACATATAGTCATTGCTTTGAATTCCGAGATATCTTTTCCACAATTTCTGCAAATCCTGAAAGTTTTCCACCGTCTCGTGCTGCCGCTCGGCGAAGCCAGCTCGCAGGCCACACAGCTTAGGTAGCGGGGTGGAGGAACCCGTTCCCGGAGGGGAGGCAGGCTACCTGTGTGTGCGTGCGTGCGTGAGAGAGAGACAACCCACAACCGGCACCGGTAAAAGATAATCCCGTGACCGAAAGAAATTCTCAGAATCGCTTTTAGTGTGACTCGCCACAGTACCATGTGCTCGACTTACTCTGTGACTATATTCGTGTATCTCTAAAACATTGCTTTTGTTTAAACTACAAATATCCTAAAGCTTACCATACTAGAACATGTATTACGAAATAAAGTATTGAAACTAATCAATCAACACGTTGAAAGTTGTCGTACAAACTATTTATTGGTGGCTTTACAGTCTCGCTAGCTAATTCGACAAATTTTTTATTTAATTTTTAACATGAAAATACACTTTGTTTGTTTTTCCTTCTATTTTTAATAAAAATTCAAGAAACAATTATTATACTACCCAATATTTTTTTAAATTATTTTAGTTTTCCAAAATGATTTTACACATCTTACAACGCCGGGGAAGAATTTTATACTGGTATTAACCAAATGGTTAACTATTTACAAAAGTTTTGATACTTAAAAATGTAGGTTTATATAAAATGTATCTTAAATTAAAAGAAAAATCATATTTTGAAAACTAAATGTCTTTTTGCTATGCTTTTTGGTTAGATAGATATCTGATTGTCTGCACTGTTTTAAAAATGTTCATGGAATGATAAATAAAAAATAAAAAATAGGGAAGTTCTATATTAAATAAGCTAGTCAGAATTATGTAAATGTTCCTCCTGGCGCAGGAATCACGAGGAGGATTGAAGATGAGGTCAGTGACCGATCGCTCACATATGTAGTTATGGATGGTACGTTATTAATTACAAAATTCAAAAACCATTTTGAAGTTAAAAAGTATAATTAGTGGCAATGTTTAATAAAGATGGCGTAAATTTTCAGATAAACTTATTTCTACAGCTCGATTAATTAATAAGGGCAGGAAATAAATTTTTTTACAGCAATTATACAAAATTATTAAAATTTTACAAACCACAATTAATTTATCCAAAAACCAAAATTAAGTAAATATTGCCCACACATTACAACATCCACGAAAGAACCTTGCAAATTATTTTTGTTAGATGCATTATTTTGCATTCAAGTTCGTTATTTTTTAATACTTCACCTACTTAAAATTGTTACATATTTGGCACATGGTCCGTCACGCCCAATTAAAGGGCCTGAATAAGTAGAACGCGTTTCTGATCAAATTGCACGCCTGTTACTTTACCTGCAACCCGGAGCGGTGTGAAATAAATTATTGTACATTCGTGACGTTGGCAATCAACTTAAATATTTATGAGTTAAAACAAAACATAACTATAACGGATAATCAAAGAAATTGTGAAATTTTGAAAGCTTGTTCTGTTTTTATATAGTACACAAAGCAGTTAAACCATAAATTATTTGTTGTTGAAAAAAAATAATCCTTAATCTTTCATGTTTTTTTTTTCATTTATTTTTATTACCAGATATTTCCGTTGAAGTAATACTTATATATACATATATATATGTATGTATATATATATGTGTATATGTATATATATATATATATATATATATATATATATATATATATAAAATATAGCAATCTAGAAAAAAAATTAGGTAGCCTTATTCCAAATATGTTATGATAGACGTTAGTTAACTTAGAATATAAATTCGCTTTACAACCACAGCTTGTACACAAGTAAAAAAACATGGGTTCTACTTACAGGCCGTATTGAACGTAGTAGGTTTATGACAAATACAACAGCAATAAACATATGGCTGAGTCTGCTTCCACGTACACTTTTTTTTAAGTTTTCACTTTTAAAGCGGGTAAAGTGTACCTATAAAGTAGCTTAGCATTACCCAAAGTGAATGTCGTGCTCCAGAAAATGTTCGAACTATGTAATATTTGTATCACTGTTGCGTTACAGACCTGCAACTTTTTTCAGGGCGCGATGTCACTCTTATGTAAAAAAAATATGTCGTGTTTAGCGCAAACGTGTTCGAATTAATCCACATCGAGCTGCCAAAGAATACCTATCGATGTCGGCAACATACATAAGTATACAAACCATCGTTTACAAGTGTATTCATACGTAAGTATAAAACTGGCGGCGGGCCATGATGCAGTTGGTTCTTCGCGTACAGTCCACTGACGGGATAAGAAGCGTCTAAGATCTTATATGGCTATTCTGTAAACTTGTATGACATTTCACTGCCTGCTTTAGACAAACAACATCCATTACTTTTAACTTTGGCTTGAAAAGAATTACTCCGGCCGGCTTTCTTATAAGACTTATTTCAGCTCCTCGTGCGACCAGTGTGTATAATTTGTCCGCGGCCTTATCTTTGGGTGAAAGTTATTTGGAAGGGAAGTTGTTTCGGTAATGTTATTGTTCATCATGTATTACATAACAATTTGACTTAGATACGCACATGTATTTTTAATATATGTTTAAAAACTTGCAATACGAAGTATGTGTTGAATTTCATGTATTGAATTTTTTTTTTCATTATGTACGAACATAATAATCACAATATTTCATGAGAAATTTTTAACACTTTTTACAAAGCAATCTCTAATTTCTTCCACACCTCATGGTTAACCTTACTATTTTATTTCATGTTTCAGTTTATTTAAACTGTTTGGAATCATAATATGACGGACAATGCAGGATATTAGTTTCAGTAATTTTTATGAGAGGATTTATTTATTACATTAAATATACCTCAATTTTTACCTCAAAGGAAAATATTGCATATCATTAAATGATAAATATTTGTTTCCCATTAATATAGTTTATGAACATTACTTATTGTGATAATATCTACATTAGTTAAATTGCGTTTTTGTAATGCTCTCATATTGCAGTAAAATTCTTGGGCAAATTGAATAGCATATTGTCGATCTTTAACATAAGCCTTTGGAATACATAAATGTAATAAATTATGTTCTCGTGATTTTTACAATTAAATATTTCTTCGTATGAAAAAATTAATTAACTAAAAAAAAATATTTCAGTAAATTTATACTCAAGGACTAAAATTTTTTATTTAAAATAATATTGTATGTATACTTATCTGAAAAAAGTATATTCAAGAAAACAAATTTTCTTCTTTTTTATTTTGTTCTTTAACTGACTTGACAAGCAATATTGAACTTCAACATTATACTTTCGGTATAGCACTTTTTGATTTATTCTTCTTTAAACGGGAATTAAAAGTAATGAATAAATAGCATTTTCCTCTATAATAATTATTGCAGCCGTATACTGAAAAGTTTAACTTTCCTTTATTTGCATGACGCGGAGCTCCAAACTAGACAAAACTTTTGTTATTTATTTTGAACGTTATATTTATGTTTACTTACAAACTTAAAGGAACCTCTTAACATTTAATTTCATCAAAAGTTATACAATATAAGTATCAAGTTAAAATATTTTTAGCAATTAATTTATAAATACTCCAAAACTGATCTGTAATTTATTTCATCTCATGTTTTTCAACCGCATTCCTTTCCTTGTGCGACAGTGCCTCTCTAGAAGTCTTCCTGGAACTGCCCTGACTGGACAGTTGTAATCTGGGGTCCCGTTGCTACCCGAATGTCCAGTGACGTCGGCGGGCACAGGAGTGGGGGAAAAATACACAGGCGCTTACCTAGTTAGTCTTCCTACTATCATACCGTGTGCGTTATCGTAACCCAAAACGCTGTGTTTGTAATTAAATAAAGTACTAAAAGTGTTAAAAATACAGATGGAAGAAAACCTAAGTGAACAGAAAAAAAAAAGACGTCGCTTGAAGCTCAGTGAGCCACGCAAGAAAAGGAGAGCGACTGCTTTAATCGCGTGCACCAAAAAGAGGTGAGCTTCACTTAACTACTCGTATTCGTTAGTGAAAAAGTAAACTAGCCAAAACATATAAAATAGTTCTGCTTGAAAAAAAAATTCAAACTTTTTTTTTGTGACCTCAGTAGCCAGTCTGGTTCATTTCGGCTGCTTAGACGCATGAGTTTGATTCCCTGTCAGGGTATAGGGATTTGTAACTTATATTTCATACTAAACAGATTAAGACTAATGTGTAAGTTAGGTTAATTTGTTTCTAAGCCCACCCCTGAAAAACTTGCCTGTTTAAAAATGGCAGAATTTGATTTGATTTTATTCTTTTTCCTAATGTATAGAAAATTGCAGAGACTGGAGGATGCTGCTGCTTCAGCATCAGCAGCCATTGTAAACAGGGGTGCTTATTCTTTGTCTGAAGGGATCGACACAGGTGGTACACCAACTCTAAATATCATCGATGGAAATAAGTAAGTGATTTTTAGTGTAATTTTAATACTACTTTTTAGTTAAAATGCGAATGTCTAAATAATCGCGCTGGATGGTTACTGTTTCGGTTAAATTTTGGCCTACGTACTGCACCAGCCCTATTAGGTCAGTGTGCCAGGTTAACCAGGATATCATTGTGCTATAAAACCAATAAATTTATTAGGTATTTGTGTCAAACTTCCGACATTCATATGAAACAGGTAAATAATTTTATCACATTTAAATTTTTACGTATTTTCCGCTCATTTGGTAAGGAATTTGTTAAATTATTTGGGAAAATAATGGTTACATTTTGTAGAAATACTAAGTATGAGAGCTTGGTAAGTTGAGATAAATATCGTATTAAAATCGTTAAAAAACTTTAGAAATATAATTTGTTTTATAGCATCAGTTTAAAATTTATTTATAAAGCGGTTGATATTCTAAAATAATTTTTATGTAGGTGTATTTTGATGTTCACAGTGATTTGACAAAATCAGAGGAAAGTTCTAATCCACAACACGAGAAAGCAATTGGCAAATACCAATTAACAGAACTACAGCCGACACATCTGTCTGCTTTCTGCAGAAGCGTAAATATTGAAGATGATTCTAGAACAAACATTTCGTCAAATTGTCACTCTGCCGAACAATCAGACAATATTAGGTTAGTATGTTTTTTTTTATTTAAGACATTTGCAATGCGTAATTTTGTGGTTAAATAAGTGTGTAGAAACCATTTGATTTTTACTGATTTTTTTTTATTTCAGGGACTTATCAAATAAAGAGCAAAATCAGTGTTCGGAAAAAACAAAGGATGTGATGAAAAATTCATTCTTAGAATTTCAATTGGTATCCAATTCAGAACACAGTATCAACCACGGGAATGAAACGGCAGAAACAATTCCTAAAATAAGGGAAAATAGCTTCTCAGATGCAGAACATTTCCGTGGGGATGATGTATTTACTTCAAATGAAGATGATAGGTTAGTAAATGAAATATTTATTGGCCAATACTGCCCAAGAGCATTGTGACATGATATTGTACTTTATAATTTTAAAACACTGTTTTCTGAAGACTATGTTTGATTTTATTTCAGAACTCTTGAAATCACTGATACGAACACAAATAAACTTGAATTTCGTATGGAAGGCAGAAGAATTGTGGACCTAGGCTATCTTGTAGACAGCATTATGTCTATTGGACGTCATTATCCTTTTGACTGCACGTTTTCGGACATGAAACTTATCAACGAAAAACGCTTAGGTTTCTGCAGTGTTTTAACTTTTAAATGTTTAATGTGCAATATGATTAAACACGTTCGCACAGAAAAACCTGATCAGGCTGCCGAACTTATGAATGTCAACGCGGCTGTAGTTTCGGGTGTTGTAACAACCGGAGGTGGCTACTCGCAACTGGAAGAAATGTGTGCTTCTGTTAGTATGCCGTGTATATCGAGAGATACCTGGCAGGTATACCATGGCCAGGTGTCTGAATCTATAAATAAGACACTTCAAGACGTCATGAGAGAAGCTGGAGCAGAAGAGGCTGAGTTGGCAAAGGCTGCTGGCGAGGTTGACAAGGATGGAATCCCTCTAATTGTAGTCGTCGCGGATGGTGCCTGGGCTAAACGATCATACAAAACCAAGTATGATGCACTTTCTGGTGTGGTGAGTAGTAATGCATCAATATTTTTTTGTTCAAGCTGTGATTTTCTAACTTTGATTGAGCCAATTAGTTTATTGACGTCAGTGTAGTTCGAATGGTTAAATTTTTTAGAAATATTTTTATGTCTTTTTAACCTTCCGCGTTTTTGGTAGATTTTGAAGAAAGTCAACCTATTGTAGCTATGGCCGTACATGTAAATTTATAAATCGATATAATTCGCGTTTTTATGGGCACAATTACATCTGCAGTTTTGTACAAACCACTTCTGAACCAATACATAAATTGCTTGTAATTAAAAAACCTTGGTTGATTTTGTGAATGGGCATAATCCGACCAAAAGGGTATAAATGAGGAAAGTTATTTGAATATAACAGAAAAAACGCTATAATCCCCACGGTATGGCAATTATCACGTCCGTTTGAACGTTTTATAGCTCGTGGGAGTAATGCTAAAAACCTATGTCTAAATAAATTTTTAATCGACAGCTGTAACTGCAAGGTGTAGAAAAAACAGGGCTGGGAGGACAAAAATGTCGGAACTTCCTTATTAGGCAGACCATCAAATCGTTTCAATTTTTTGTAAACTTTATCAATTTTATCTGAAACTTAGTCTCAAATAATTTTTAGTACATGAACCATTGCTGCAAGGAGTTAAAAAAAATAGAGATAGAATCTAAAAAAAAAATTCCCATACCATTAACACTATTTAATCCGTTCTTATTTATTGTGAAAACCTAAAATACTATCCTCAAATTCCATCTGAAATTATTTATCATACGACCATCCTTGAAGCATGGGGTGGAAAACAAAATAATGGCTGAAGGACAAAAAATAATTCATAACTCATTTAGTAGTCACGCTATCAAATCAGTTCGGATTGTATTTTAGTAAATAAATTTTATATAAAACTTGTGCCTGAAAAAATTTTGATACCACCAACCATTGATGCAAAAAGCGAAAAAAAATGAAGTTAAAGGGAAAAAATTCGTAACACCCTTATTAGATAAAATATAATATCTATAATAATTAGTTGTAAATCTTATAAAAATCAACTTAAACTTTGGTCTGAAACAATTTTTTTTACTGCAAGGGGTTGAAAAAAACACGGGGTTTTAATACAAACATTTTCTAATGAAATTTTGGTAACAAGTACACTATCGAATTCATTCTTTTTATTTTTTAACTTTCTAAATATTGTCTAAAAATACTGCTTAAAGTAAATTTATATGGAACCAATTATTGCTGCTAGGGTGAAAATAAAAATAGCTGAAAAAAAAACTTTTTTTTAGTAGATACGCTACTATATCAGTTATAATTTATAATTTATTGTAAAACTCTTAAACATTTTCTACAATTTGGCTGAAACAAATGTGATGAAACGAACTATTGATGTAAAAAGAAAGGTTGAAGTAATCAAAAAATTAAACTCTCTATCAAATTCTTTATTTATTTCTATCCAACTTACTATTATCTTAACCTAGGTCCAAAACAAATTTTTATACTATCACTTATTAGTGCAAGGGATGGAAAATAGTTTTGAAATGACACAAAAATTCATTAGGTACTACCTTAGTACACATAATATGATATTCGTTCTGAGTGATTCAAAGCTGGATGCATTGAGTTTAAAACAGCCAAAACATTTTTGCTGCATGGAATATGAGAACATGTTAAATCGATCATTTCAGAATATTCGAGAATATATAGGATGTTACGAACATTTAGTTCTTAAATTGTTCCAGATGTTTCCTAAACATTTCCATAAGAAATAGGTAGGTACTTAGAAATATACTTACGCCTGTAGGCTGTGCCGAAAAATATTGTTTTGCTGAAATTATTATCAGGATGGGGCTTCCAAAATTAATTTAAACAACTATAGCTACACGTACAACCATACTGTAGCCGAAATTTAAATCGGGAATTCCTCCTACATTTAGTGGTTGTTGTCCCATTTTAACAATTGTTATAACAATAACTAACAGAAGTTTTATACTGTAAAATCAATCACTTGTTTACTAAATATGACAATTAATGGTAAATGTACGATTTTTTTTCAGGGTGCCATCATTGGATACAGAACTAAGAAAGTTCTTTTTGTTGGAGTTCGTAACAAATATTGTTCTATTTGTGATCGACAGTTGGAAGAAGGAAAATCAGTTAAGTCACACAAATGTGCCAAAAATTGGGATGGTCCTTCATCGTCAATGGAACAAGATATCATTGTTGAAGGTTTTTTGCAGAGTGTTAGTATGCATGGTTTGAAATATCATAAGCTGATTGGTGATGGTGACTCCAGCGTACACAGGAAACTAATTGACTGTATGCCATATGGCCCTACACTTCCAATTCAAAAAATTGAATGCCGCAATCACATTTTGCGTAATTATGCAAACAAAATTCGTGATGTTTGCAAAAACAACAAACTAGGCGATGTGCATTTGAGAAATAGTGTTCTCAGCAAAATTAAAAGATTAAGAACAGCTGTTGTTTCAGGAATCAAATATAGAAAAGCACAGATCAACATTTATCAGCACTTAAGGGTTACAGAACTGAAAAAAGACATATTGAATAGTCCTTATCATGTTTTCGGTGATCACTCATGCTGCCAAGAAAGAAACTATTTTTGCGATGGTTCTTCTAAACCAGGAGAAGTTAACATTCTACCACTTTTGAAAGAGACTTCTATTTTGGATGAATTACAAGTCGCAGTTCAACGGGTTGCACATAATGCATCCAGTTTAATTTACGATGTAGACAACAACGTTTCAGAACTTTTCAATTCAATCATAGCAAAAACAGTTGGAGGTAAAAGAGTAAATTTTTCTCTTCGTGACTCGTACCAAACAAGGTGTAATGCAGCGGCAATCTCTATGAATGCAAAATCTGACTTGCACAGACTCATTCATAAAACCTCAGTGAAAAGAAGTCCTGGCATCCATACGAAGAAATGTATTGAGAGACGCAGAAAAAGAATGGAAAATAGCAAACGTCGCCGACTTAACTTCAAAAAAAGCAAGAAAAACAAAAACAGTGGAGCTACATTTTCTGAAGCAAATGATGATTATGGTTTAGGTGCATCAGAGATCCAAGAAGATATGACTGAAACTGAATTCGCAAGGTGCAAGGATCAATTTCTCTCAGAATTGGAATCTGAAGACAAGAAAGAAATAGAAGAAAGTACGAGAGAACAAAGTGCCTCATTTTGTTGGAGAATGCATCGAAGCAAAAGACTAACGGCTTCATATTTTGGAAAGATTTGCAAAATGAAAGCTACAACATCGTGTGCTTCAGTTGTAAAAGAAATAAGGTACCAAGTATTCAAAGGAAACGCAAGTACAACGTGGGGTTTGCAAAAAGAATCTGTTGCAATTGCACAGTTCTCTTCAGAAAAACATATTGAAGTTCAACCAAGTGGTTTGGTAGTAGATGACGAATTTCCTTTCCTTGCTGCATCACCAGATGGCCTAATAGGGGAAACGGAAATAGTCGAGATTAAATGCCCAATATCAGTACAATCGATATCAATAGAATGTGCAGTGGAAACAAAAAAAATTAAGTATCTAGAAATGAAAGATGGAACCCCACAGCTAAAGAAAAATCACGATTACATGTATCAAATACAAGGTATTTTGCATATTACAGGGCGGAAAGTTTGCTACTTTGTCGTTTGGTCTCCTTTGGGCATGACTGTAGAAATTATTGAGAAGGATGACTTATTCTGGGAAGAAAAGATGCTACCGAAACTTAAACAATTTTATTTCAATTGTCTCCTTCCAGAAATTATTGATCCACGTGTTGGCCGAAAGTTAGCTATACGTGACCCAAAATACATTGTAGATGCTCAAAATTCGGCCACAAAAGTGAACGAGACACGCTGAAAAAGAATATAGTGTATTTATGTTTGAGTTTTGCTTATTGTTATAAACAGTTTGAGCTGCAATGTGTAATTTAGTTAAGCATTAGTGTATACAGTTTATGGCTAATTTTGCTACAAAGTAACTGTTCTTGATTAAATTGTTGATTTTTGTCATCTCAACTCTAGCGGCTAGTGAAAATATTTTTTTAAAAGGTTTTCCATAAATATTATTTTCAATTAGTGTCTTATGTAAAATAGTAGCCAGAGAACTAGAATACATGAATACTTAAATACTGTACTTCATTGATGAATTGGTCAGTTTGTGAATTTTATGGGTTACATGTTGAGGTAAACCATGCATAATATGCTAGAACTATGTCTGTTTCATAATATATATTTCAAAGGTTTATTTTGAATTTATTTCGAGTAAGTAACACTTTTTATGTTTTTAAGTGAAGTTGTGGCTATTTTGTTGTTGAAAATGACACTCTTAAGTTTGAATGAAAGTGAGATATGATAAAATTATATTTGTAGTTAAAAACAGATAATTCTTTTCAAATTCAATCTTTTGTTACATGCATATTGCCAAATAAATTTGACAATATATTAAATTCTATGCATTTGAATCTATTCGTATATTCTGCAGCATTAATTCCTATAAGCAAATACTTATTACGTACAATGTATTTTCAGTCCTGTCGTATAATTATACAAAAAAATTGTATCAAATGTATTGTGAAGAAAAAAAAAAGTAATTTATATTATTTTTAAATTCGGTTGTCAGTAAGAACACGTATTTAGTGTAATATGATATACATTATTCTGTTTGTTAAAACGTTACTATCGATAACTCTATTTTAGATTTATCTGTCTATGTTATAGGTATTTCAACTTGATTATTTTTCTTCGGCTTATGACAGCAGCAAATTTTGTTTTATCGCATATGTAATGTTTTTATGTTTTGCATATTATAATTAATGAGTTAGTATTGTTAGCGGGTGAGGCTTTTTCACAAATGGACGCGTTCTTGGCGGCTAGCAGGTAGGACGCTTGTATTACGCAGGCTGGATAGGGAAGTACGACTGCGGGCGAGCTCCAACATGATAGAAGCAACGGTAGTAGTAGCACTCTGCTATTTGTATAGGTTTGGATAGCTGTGCGAGTGGTAGAACAGACCAAGGGTCTATGGTGAGGAAAAAGGTCCCAAGCTCGACATCCCGACGATGAGACCGTTTACGAACTGTCGATGGATCATCATGTCAACAACTTGTTCAGAAACTTGAGTCCCTCTTTCGAAATTCAGTTTAATACCTGGAGATGACTATATTCGGAGTTCTACCAAGCGAAGCAAACTCTTAATTCATTACTAGTTGATGTTTAATATTTTGGCTCAAAATAAAATTGTGAATTAGCTTACTTTGCTCATGCCAGGTTTTACAAGTTTTGTCAAAGTTAATTAAATGAATAAACATTGTGTCCCTTTGCTGCTGGCCACTCGCAAATAATTATCATGGTGAATAATAATAACTTTAAGTTGACATGTAATATATTATTTTTATGGGATTGTGTTTTGGTAATGGTGTGTGTATTTTTAAGAAACTGTCTTGTGTATTTTATTACATTCACTGCATGTAACGAATTGTCTGAACGTAATGCTATTGTTTGTTTTAATATTTCGTTTTATTGAACAAAGATACATAGTTTGCCGCTTCGAGCGATTACAGAAATTACAATACAATTAGTTTACAGTGTTCCAAACATTTTAGTCTCCTCTACTGAACATGGGACGAATATGTTTTATGTTATGTTTACTGAAACTATTATACGCGCTAAGTGAGATGTTGCGATTGAGTAGAAGGGAAAATATGTCTTAAAACCCTGCGTAATGTTATGAATTCCATTCATTCGTTTACTCTGTGATCCTGAGGGTCTGTTGTTAAGACTGAATACATATGCACTTCCTCTATGTAGAGTGGCTTCATTGAGATGAAAGCATAGCTCACGTTGATGAAATACTTATTAATTAAAAAATAAAAATGTTATTTTATGTTTAAATTTATGTTAGTGTCGTACACAGATTTAAAATGTAATGCAGAGTTCCTTTGTTTTATGTATATTGAAATTTGCTCATGTGTAGAGTAGTTATTAAAAGCATAAAAACCATATATGACGAATTGTTGTGTATTATTTCCATTAGGCGTGACCATGAAAATAGATCATTATGTGAAACCTACATTTGAAATGTTGGCGTTTAAATATTTAAGAAAGCGTGTGAACTGTTAAAGTGCTATTTATCTATTTAGGAAGTAGGTAGTTTCTTTGATTTTAGAAGGGTTTTTAAACAAACAACTAAATTAATTAAAAATTTTGAACTACTGCAAGCAAAAAATACTTTATTCAATTTTTATTTTAAAATTAGCCATTGTATTCTACCTTGCTTACACTCTATTATCGAAAAAAAATTTTTTGACAGGGATGAATACTGTAAATTAATACACAAAACATACATGTTTTCGTATTATACAATAACAGCTAGTGACAGTGACGAAACCAAAATTATTTTGATAGTTTGTACAGAAAATCCCCAACAGTAGTATTGGTATATTTAGGTATTTCGTTGTAGATGGGTACTATTTCACATTAAAAAGGAGTTATCGTCAATTATCAAAGCAGCCATATTTCGTATCTTCTTTGACAGCCTAAATACAGCACCAAATGACATACTTGGCTAAAAATTAATTCCAGCTGAATGCGTGGATTCCGGGAGGAGGGGAGAATCTCAGGGTGGCCCGAACCTCCCTGAAATAAAAAAGCCCATCGGAGGGGGCCCGCTTGCATTTGCAAAATCTTCACGTTATCGCGCGGGCCTCATGGGAATCCTACAGATTTTTGCCCGTGATTCCAGCTATACATTTCACTGACACCTTGAGCACAACAGTCAGTGCACACTGAGTTCTTACATACCACCCGCACCTGTCTTCGATAAAATCTGAACTCAGGTGGATTCAGCATGACTGACTAAGCCTGCAGTCTGAATCCACCTGTAGGCCGCTGTTGCAACAGCTAAGAAATTTACACTGCTCGTAAACAGTCTGTATGTAACTCGGAACGGGATTCCAGTTCATTCGTGTATATTTATTCATCATATTATGCAACGTTAAAGTCATTTAAAATATTTAAAAAAATAAAATGATAAACATGTAATAAGTGCCAGAAAATAATAATATGCTGTAATATTTAGTGTAACTAAATACGACGTGAACCCTAGAATACAAAGTTGACGATGTGTCGTTGGTGGGAACACTTGTTTGTTCCTGACATTTTTTTCTCTACGGAATTTTAAAGTGAGTTTGACATGCACTTTTTCTTCAGGAAGTAAGTTAAAAATTTGTTTGTCGTTATTGCGATTTCAAAAGTTGATTTGTGTCTAAGAGTAAAATTTTTAATATTATTTTCATCATTTTATTCCCAGTTTTATTACTCAATCTATTAGTAGGACGTGATTTCTCGTCGCGGTGCGGAAGACTTTTATGAATGAAAGCATAATGTTCGTGCAAAACCATTCATCACACAAATGTCAGTTCTAAAGTATAATGTTGGAATTTTTATTTTAATTATAATAATTTTTACAATTTTTTTTTTGAAAACACAAGCTAACGCATTAATTTTTGGTGACAATTTTTTGCCATACATAATTAAAAAATAAAAATAAATGTTTTAAACAGAATTGACGATTGTTTGCATTTAATGGATATGGACTGGATCGCAACACTAATTTAATGTTTCAAGTTAATAAACTCTGTCAGGAAGCAAGCAAGGCAATATGAGAACATTATCTTTTGGTTGAATGTAGCGAAAGGGAAAAACACCTTTCTTGCCACGATCTTGTTCGCAGATAACGCAGGTATAAGTAGTAAATGGACTCCACACAATGACAACCCTCCCATTATTCCGCCCCCCTCGCTGAAACTCCCTCTCCCCCCTCCACCACGGCGCAGGCGACAGTCTCAGGTATATCGCCCCGCCCAACCACTGGCAGTAGCACGTGGCCAGTGGCCCACCGCGCTAAACATTTTTACTAGGGAGGCCCCTTAACTATATTTCGCGCAATGTTTAAAAACTACTATTATCTTAATACGTTTGGTGAGTCGAAAGATATTTTTGTACTTTACTTGACGATATCAGTCAGAACATTATCATCAGCTTGCTGATGAAGTAGCAACTTACGGACCTTTAAAATAATATAACTTGTTGCTGAACTGCGTACATGGTAAAACATCCTTTCGATGACCAAGGAAGAAATGCACTTTCAAGACATCGGCTGATACAATTTGCACTTCTGACGATGTGAAGCAGTCTGTTAAAAACACGATGTAGAACAAATTTGTCTGGAAAAATGTGTAGGCCTATATGTAGGAAAAGGATCTGGCTGGTCTCTGTCTTCAGAAAACTGTTTGGAGCTGAGAATTAGTCAGTTCAAGCCATGCATAACAAAATGTTTATTACTTTAGCATGTGTTCGTGTATCAGTGTATAATTTATGTTGTTATAAATTATTGTTTGTAATTTGTTTTATTTCTTTTACTTGTCAATTTTATGTTATTTTTAATAAAATTATTGTTTGTATCTATATAGGATTTAACTTAAGTGATCTAATCAATCAGTATTCTAACAAGCGAATTTTCTTTATGATTTTTGAAATTTTACACTTTAGCTTAAAAATTACAGGCTTTCATGATGGCGGCCAAGATGGCACAATATGGCGATCGTCCAGGCAATAAATATTTTATAATATTTAATATAAGTACAAATAAATATTTATTTCATAGTCAAAAATTATTGCAACGTACGTACATCTTAACCAACACATTCAAAGTTTGATCAACTCCATATATCTTTGAAATATTAACTGTCCACTTCCGTAGACGAATAAACTGATAATGTTCAACTTCAGGTATAAACATCTAACAGTGCGGAAGGCAAGCCCACGCGAAATCATGAGGCAGTTACTCCAAAAGCCAGACTGAGACCTACTTCTGGGCCCGCCCGCTAGATAGTAGCATTCATTATATATTATGAGTTTTCGAAATTCGTAACTTCAGTTTCAATTACAAACAATACACACATGCGCATGAGCACATGGTACCATGCTAATTTCATTGCTACCAATATATATTAATATAGAAAAAAATTTCAAATTATTTTGAAAATTATTTTCAAGATGCCACTCCATTAATATACCATTCCATAAATTCTTAGATAATTACATTTTTTAGTGGGCTGGCTGGTAGCCTGGCGGGAAATGACGAAAGTCGCCCCCGAAACAACCAGTGCCACCCAATGTAATGCGGACAGCAAAGTCCAAGTTCCCGCCCTTTGCTCAGTAGTTCATTTCCACTCTGTCCAACTCTTCTTCCGGAACCATCCTTCCGTTTCCTGTAATCATCCTGCGTGTTATTAATGCATTAAATTTTGCATCCCGCATATCAGTGCCCAGGGTTATTACTGTGTCTATGCAGGTTTTACCCGGGCCCAACTTATCTAATTTTAATCTAGTATAGTCAGAGAGGGCAGTTAGTCATGGCGCCAATCGCAGCCATGGCTGGCCAATCTCCCTCCTAGCACATGATGCTCTCCTGCATGGTTCATAACCTGCATGCTTAGAGCGTATGGGCTTCGGCCTGAGACGCACTTAGTCTCTCTCCCTAACCCGGAACCCTCCCAACACACTTAGTTTTAGTTAGGTTAAGAAACAAAAATAATTTTTTTTAACTCATGATGTTTCTGTGTTTTCTTTATATTCAAAACTTAATTTTTAATGTTGGCATTTCTCAACCGCACAAGGTTTTTTTCATTGCAAAATTCGGCGTGTTCAGTCACACACCTCCCTCCCTGCTCTACGCGGCCGAGACGGCGGGCTGTCGCAGCAGTGTGGGCGGCCTTCTTTTCACAGACGAGAGAGCCAAACGCCCGATCGTGCATCTTCGGTTTTTTTTTTTTGTTCATTGTAAATAAATATGGCGGTGTTGATAAAAGGATAGTAATTGTCAGTTAGGTCAGGTTAGCTACATTATAAATACTTTAAAACATTGTGGACGGTTGATTTGGTTAGGATAGCTACATTAAAGATACGGAAAAAAAAAGCATGAACTTCGGGGAACTTCGGGTTCTGGCTCTCTCGTCTGTGAAAAGAAGGCTTCCCCCCCAGCAGGGTCGGCATGGAGAGACGCGAACTAAGTGAAGACAGGCGCACCAGAGCAAGCACGTAGCCGCGGGCGCCACGGAATACAAATGAGCTGTCAAAAGGTCTTTCCCCGCCGCGCGCCGGTGGAAAGAAACGGAAATCACGTGCCTGGAATATCGACGGTTGGGCGGCAAAAACCCCCACTTCAACGTGCTGTCCGTGGGGAGTGGTAGGAAAACAGTTCTACAGTTGTCAAGATAAAAACTATTTTCTATCAATTATTTTTCAAATTCTTGCGTGCTGAATCATGGCATGTAATTAATTTAGAATGCCTGAACACAATATCCACTTACTGCCACAAATAGTTTCCCCACTAAAGTCATACGCGTTTGGTATTGAATTTATATTTGGGGATGACTACAATTATAATAATACTGTCAGTATCTCGTGGTGTGTGTTATCTGCCCTTAACGAAGGCAAATAGTCTGTAATGAAGTTTAAGCCACATCAGGAACAGGAAAGAAAAATTTTTTAACTTTACAACTGATTGGTTTTTTATTTAAATTTTTTTGACAGAAAACAGATTAAAGCTTTTATGTTTTAAACCTAACGGCATTCTCTTCATAAGAGAGGCTTGAGATTATTTTAAATACAATTATTTTTTTTTCCTTGCCCTTTAAATAAATTACCTACCAGGAGTGTTTTCCGAATTTTCAGTTCAATAAATACTAAGTTTCAAGATGGTGGCCATATCTGCTTACTAGAGGATGATAGATTAGGAACTTAAACTGCTTTTATTTTTTTTAACATAATTTATTTAATATGTGATTTTTATGTAAAATTAAAATTTTGGCATTTCTCAAGGATTGACCCAAGCACCGTAATCGATTTAATCAATTAGTACATTAATAGGCGATTTTTTTTCGATGAATTTTAGAATTATTTCTGAATTTCTAGCCTCATATTTACATATTGTCAATATGGCTGCCAAGAGATCAAACAAGGTGGTGGATGCCAAGCTCATATAACTTCACTCTAGCGGGTAAAAACTAAACTAATATTATGGCAACTCACTCTGACCGATGAAATGTCTACTATGTGACACTAGCGCTACTTTTATCAATTACTGAAAACAGTATCGTGGCAGCACTCTCTAGTAGGTGATGTGTGTGAACTTTGGTTCTGGTAGCATGTATTGTAAAAAAATAAATATGGTGGCTTGGTCTCAAACAGTTGATGATATTTTTTATTCCTTCAAATTAAAACAACATTACAAGTAAAATATGTGTGTTTTTATATACCTAAATTAATTCTCAGTCTGGTTATTTTCACGATGGCCGTGAGGTTCAAGGCGAATGTTTTCCAACTTAGAGGTCATGGCTGTCATGGTTGGAATCACAATGCTTCTAATGTACCTATTTTGCATAAAAATATAATTTAATAAGCCGATAAGCACCATAACAGCTCTGGGTAATGGAACATCCACCTTATGTGATGAGACAGAACCATTTAGGCGCTCTCTAGGAGTAAACAGAAGAAACATAGATGTCATACTCCAGCAGAACAGAAAAAAGAAAAATGGTGCTTGTGACATCATCCAATATGGCGGTCTGCAACAGACGGCAGCAAGATGGCGGCTGTGTCATCAGAATCTAAAAAAGTGGCTGTGACATCAGATCCAAGATGGTGGACATGTTATTGGAATTCAAGATGGCAGCCGTAACGAAATTTGCAACATTCGGGGATTGGGGCGCTCGATGACAAGATGTCGGAATACAAGTTGGTGACTGAGGTGTAAGGTCAGGTTAAAAGTCAAGATTGTTTAAGAATGTTTAAGGACAAGTACAAAGTTGAAGGTCAAAGTCAAGGTTAAACATCAAGGTCTAAGACAAAGGTCTAAGGCAAAGGACAAACAAAAGGTCAAGGTCAACCAAGATTGCCGCCGTGACGTCAGGGTGTTTTTTTTATTGATCCCATACTCAATCCTCGATCCAGAACCATCGCCAGTACCGGCTATTATATACTTCTAAGGCGTGTGTATTATACAAAGAATTATGCACTTGTAAAAATTATAAGAAATCTAAAATTACTCATTTGTATCCATGTGAGGCCATCAGACATCACTACTTGTGTAAAATTATTAAACGTCGTATAATTTTACATAAAGTGAAGGTGGATATTCTAATTGCTCGATATTGAACTGTGGCGTTAATAAGCACAATGCTGGCGCGCAGTCTTCTCGTTGTGCATGAAGCAAATAGGAAACTCTAAATGGTTCACAGTAAAAAATATTGAAATTGGGACTACAATAAATTTTTTTTTCTTTTCAAAATTTGAAATGTTTGTTAGGTAACAAAACTTATTTTTTGTTCACTTACAAGAATAGTAACACAAAGATAACAAAATCTTTTTATTACAAAACTTCTGTAATTTTTGTTTTACCGCAGGATAATGTCAAGCCTGTTGATATATGGCAGTCGCAATAATCAGCCTCACTAAAATAATTTTATAATATACTAGCTGCCCGACCCAGCTTCGCACGGCTATACTAATGGAAAAAAATAAAAGCTACATCTCCCATTTACAGAAAAGGTAAATTAAAAAAATTCAGTGAAAATTTATTACAATGCTGTATAATGTACCGGAGAGAAAATGAATAGCACCGATGGTTTCCCGACTCGTGCACGCAACGTACAACTGATGTACCCGTACTTCGCTACGGCAGTCTACAGGTAGATCACTCTTGCGCCGCTCATTATACATGCCCCTCCTTGTGGGTACGCCACTGCCGCGCGATGCCCGTTGCCATGGAGACGCCGAAAGCATGAACAATGCAAAATCCTGTACTCATACAGACAAAGTACCCACTGTTGCCTAGTTTTAACCACCCATGGGATCTAATTTTCGGAAAATGTCATCCTGCGTAACATAAGGAACATTACTGTGAAGTTTCAAGTCTGTAAAAAATATATATACTTGAAAAAAAGGGCAATAAAAAAACAAATGAAACACAGAGAGAGGAAAAAAAACAATAGTTTAGGTTTGCGATTTAAAGTGATAAATGTATTTAAATACTAATTGAACTCTTATGAGGGTACTGATTGCTTCGTTGTTAATATCACACGGGTGTTTTTTACTTGTATGGGAAAATTAAGAATGATAAGGCATCTAGTGCGTGGCAACAATGTTAATAGGCAATAGGAAATAAACTTCTAGCGCCTGCGGCATTGTCAACACACACTTCGTACGTGTACTGCATGTTGTATCTAACCCCCTCAAACGCATTTGATTTTAAATTGGACTTTTGGTAAGGATCCCTAATGTTATTGATAATATAATATAGCCTATAGCCTTCCTCGATAAATGTACTATCCAACACTGAAAGAATTTTTCTAATCGGACCAGTGGTTCCTGAGATTAGCGCGTTCAAACAAACAAACAAACTCTTCAGCTTTATAATATTAGTATAGATATTATTGGAAGAGACATAAGATAAAAATATTTAGGATGTTTATTCTTATGCCTGTGTGTGTCATTGGAATACGTGTTATTTTAATGGTCATGTGATTGTATGTATAATTTAGTGCATGTTTCAGATATACAATGTGCCACTGCATCTGTTGAAACATAAAGGTAATGAGCAAATTATTGACTTGCTCTGCCTAGACAGCTAAATTTACACACGAAGTGTGTTAAAACACAAAAATGGAACACTTGGAGTATTTATTGGTGTAATATTACATAGGCCTATAAGATAAAAAAAATTCAAGGTAATGTACAACACAATGTGTGTTAAATCAAACAAAAAAAGCTAATTTTACACATACAATATTTCAAATATCATAGGCAATGTATATGTAGTTTTACATAAATAAAAATTAAAAATCAAAGACGTTAAAACTAATTTACGAAAGAGGCTAGGTGTGAACTTACAGTACGTTGGTAAACACTACACAAGCTTAGTGTCACAATAAAAATGCCATGTATGTATAATTTTAGATAAATAATTTGCAAAATCCACGACATAGGACTAAATTTTTAACAGGGTTAACTTAAATTTACACTATTTCGGTGCAATATTACACAGACTTTGTGTCAAAATACACAGTCACATGTTGGTGTAAAAAACACCAACATGTGAGAAGATTCGTACTGCTACTTAGTGTGTGTGTAAAATTATATAATATATTACAGTGTGTATAGTTTCATTGCTGGGTTCGCCTGAACGTCGCATTGGTGTCGTATCTTCCAGATTATCTGTTCTGTATTGTCGTTAGATTCGTCTGTTTGTCGTTATTTTGTAAAATGTTATTTGTCAGTATTTTCTGTTTTTGTTACAAAAGTTTCGTTGCTGTAAGTCCACTGTTCGACTGCGCTGTGATATTTTATCGAACTCATTACATCCACGGTATTCTCTGTGATGTACATGCACGGTTTAACATTTGGCATCGGCTGATTTTGGTTTTTTTTCTGTGGGTTTGTGTATTTATCTTTCGTGCTGTATTCTTTTAGTTTTCTGCGACATACAGTGAAAACTAGATATGACGTATGACCATGAAAATGTTAAGAATAATAATTATTGGTCTCATTAATGATTTTGAAAACATTAAAGGCCTTTTGTTATTTTTTTTAATATTGATTTAAGTTCCAATAAAAATTATATTGCTTGAATATGGTTTTAAGGAAAAGCAATTTTTTATACTTTTCAATTAAATACTGAAATAAAGAAGGGGTTATCAAAAATTGACCAACGTACAGATTCATGAAAACCTTTTTATCCTAGAATACAGATAGAAACTGACATGTAATTTTAAAAAAATTGGTTGTCTGTAAAGTCGGTTTACGGACGATAGTTTAACGGGACGTTATAACAAAACATTTATGAAATGATTTTATAATTTTATGAATAAAATTGAATCATTTTTATTGAATTATCACTATTTCGTATGGATACAAAGGAGTGAAATGAAATCTACAATTTAATTGATAAATTTACTTTTATTTGCACTCATAAATTCAAATATGTTTATTAATTTAACAAAGAGATTATTTTAGCTATAAATTTTATACATGTTTGATATTTAACTTCTTCCAATATGTGTTATTCTGTTAAGGATAGGACGATGATAGGAAAAGTAGGAAACGAATGGGAGTGCTTCAAGTTTAATGTGCCTCGAAAAAGTCAAATCGATGGTTGTTCCAATCGAGTGGAAGAGAGATAGATGCGGCGCAAGCGTACAATGAGCGTAACGGGACAAGCGTAACGGGACAAGCGTAACGGGACAATGTGCGTTACGGAGACACTTTTTTCGTGCGTGCAGCCGGCGTTCATCGATTTATTAGACGTTCTCACGTAAAAAAAAAAAACAATTAAATATCGATTTCAATCTAAAACGCAAAATGATGAATGCAATATAAGTAAGGGAGCCACTGAGGCAGGACTGACTGGGATACGACGTCTTGCTGTGCGCGCGGTCGTGCCAGGCGCTCGCGATACGTAATCACTTAATCAGTGACGTCACTGCGGCCACGAGGAGTCCTCCAATCACACGGCCGGTCCTCGGCTGACGCGCGCCACTCGGCCTGATTGCCGCTGTCAGTCGCAGGCCTGCCCCCCTCCCCCCCCCCCCAAACCGTGACAGAGCCCGGCTGATTGCGCTATTGACGAGCTAATGACCCGCCTTGTGCCCCGCGTAGTCGCTGCCGGCCGAGCGATCATCGCCTGCCGTATCGATCTCCATGCGAGCTATCGATCTCGAACGCCATCGACGTTTCATGCCGAAATATCGCCAACGGAGAAGCCTAAGATGTACATCAAGTACTGTGCCTGCCCGAACACGCCCGAATATTCACCTTCGGCCAACCTCGGGATTTGTTTTATTTTTGCGCAGGAAAAATTATTTCAAATATTAAAAGTGGTCGGTTAGGTTAGCTACATTAAAACACTATGGACGGTTTAGTTAGGTTAGTATATTTACATACATTAAAATAAACAGAGAAATATAAATATATATAAATAAACCCGAGGTTGACCGAAGGTGAATATTCGGGCGTGTTCGGGCAGGGACCGAACTTGATGTACATCTTAGGCTTCCCATCGCCAACGTTGGCTTCACGAATATCTAAACCTCCAAAAAAAAAGTGCACCTCAAATGTTGAGTATCGCAGCGTAAAAAAAAAATATGGTTCGTAACATCATATTTCGTGTTTTCTCTCGAGGCAAATATCGAACATATCGAACATACTCGACACACACGGGAACAACCCCCCCCCCTCCTCCCCGTACCATGGTTTCTTCTTTAAAACGATTTGCGTAGCTGCAGTTTAGGTAATTAAACTGCTCCTAATATCTTATTTTTGTTATCTCTGACCAAAAAAAGATAACTGTGTTTTGCCTTAATTCATTTCACGTTAACTTCGATTACAGTTTTTTATCCTTCATAAAGCCTAAAGCCGTTTCGTGGTTTAAATATTCGAAGTACTAATTAGGTCCTCGCCTCAGAATCAAGAACACAGATATGTTCAAACTCCAGTTTACCGAGTCGAATTTCTTTATCATGCATTCCTTTTCACCGGTTTATTAAGCGCTTCATGCTAATAAGGCAGTTCCAAAACCATTGCAAAACTGGTTATGAGTAGTATAGGATAGTATTTTCTGGGACAGGCTTTAAGGCTGTGGAGCGTGTGGGCACGTCCGCCATCTTGGATTGTGACGTCACGGCGGCCATCTTGGATGACCTTGACCTTGACCTTTGACCTTGACCTTGAATTTGATCCTCAAAAATCGCCAAAATTTGCCAAAATTGGGCAAAAATTGTCCAAAATTCCTCAAAATTCGCCAAAATTTCCATTTCTGTGGAAAAAAATTCCGCCAAAAAATCTCAAAAAATTCCACAATTCAAAAATCAGGATTTCGAAAATCCTCAAAAGTCGTTTTGCCCTAGAAAGAACCCAAATTCCTAAAAGCGGCTTAAAACTCCTAAGAGCTAGCCGCTCTAAGCCGTCGAGGTCATGACCTTGAAAATTAGGATGCCATGGCAGCCATATTGGATGATGACGTCACCGTTGCAATTTTCGTTACGGCCACCATCTTTAACTTTTTTATTTATTATCCGATTTTAATGAAAAAAATTTAAAAAATTATAAAATAAAATTAAATAATAAAACTTTAATAAAATATTTAAAAAAAACATACATTTACGACACGGAGTTCGGAGTCCTCGGTTCGAACCCGACGAGCGCAAAAAAAAATAAAAATGGTGACCGATCCTTCCCCCCGTGGTGACTTTTGGCAGACTGACTCCCACCACTTTTCTTAAAGCATATATATCGTCACCCAGTATGACGTCATGTCCGACATCTTGTCTTCGTTGCTGGAGACCACCATCTTGTATTCGTCGGCGAGAGTGCGCTGATAACATGTTAGTTTAGTTCTTATCCGCTAGAGTGCAGTAATCATTTATTACTGTGACACCTGCCATCTTGAAATTCGGCCGCCATCTTGGAAATCCGTAATTATTTAGCTAGGAATTCGGGAAAAGTTCCAAAACTCATTAAATAAATAGCTCATTAATTTACATATTGATTCGATCCGCTCCTGTCCTTGGTTCGATACCCGATCGATGCAATAATGTTTAATTTTATGTAAAAAATAATAATTGCAATAAACCATGTTCAACATATATTTAAAGAACCTCTAAATCCTCTACGACCACCATCCTATCAGACATCAAGACCACCATATTGGAAATTCGTAATTTTAATGCTAGAGATTCGGGAAAAAATTCAAAATTCATTTAATAAATTTGTAATCTATATACTGATTGATTAGATCGAATAAGGTCCTTGGTTCGATCCCTGGCCGATACAAAAAAAATTTAATTTTAAAAAATACCACAAAAGCGACAGGTTTGAGAAAATAAAAACACCACAAGTTCTTTTAAAAAAATTTATTACATAAATTCAATACACTACTACAAGTACAAAAAAAACACTGACAAATTACCAAAGCCTTTTGGATTCCTCGTTTCAAACAGTCTTCTTATTGTACGGACTAAGCCTTTAACATGACTTTAAATGTCTATCCGATCCGTTCATTACCTCAGCCAGAGACGGACTGAAGTCCATATCACCAGGGTCTCACTTATATAGACTCATCAGTCGGTACAACACATGAGTCAAAACAAGAACCATGTTCATTATACTCACACTTAACTTTCTCGGAGCATTTTACATAATGAAGATGTAAGCTATCAAGACGTGAAATTAGTTTTTTGCACTTATTGTACTGAAATTGTATTCTTTTAACATTATTAGAACAACTGCTTCTTTCATGTCTGCGAGCATTTGAGGTGATAGTAAATGATGCGTCACAGTATTTGCACTAACGCAATGTACGCTCTTCATTAGTTGAAGAATCCATTGCTGACGATGAAACTTCGGATGATGGTGGTATCACGTCTGTTGAAATCTCCTCCAATGTTGACATCGTTGGTGCACACGGGATTTGCTCCTTCTCCGTCGTAGCTGTCGTCAAGGTTCCCGTAGTCGATGGTACAACCTCCGAGTTCAACGTTAAAGACGGTAAAGATGCCATCGAGGTCTCAAGAACAGCTAATTGACACGACTTATGCACCAGAAGAAACAAACTAGGTGATCCTTACACCGCCGTCGTCAGAAACAAACTGAGCGTCCTGCTGTCTAGGACTCGCTTATATACATGCACCGTATGGAATAATACGCTAGTCAAATCAAGAACCATGTACAATAATTCTAGAGTCAAATCTACAAATTAAAAAAGAGGATCATTTGATCGAAAAAAAATTCGATCTCTCCAATATACGCCAGGCTCCAAGAGCTACAATTCACGTCATCAGATCCATCTACATTTTGCTCCTATGCTTCAATTGACCATTAGCTGCAAGTGCTCCAACAGCTCCATCAGCTCCAACACGTAATGTACGCAATGTACGCGCAATACATGCAATTTACACGCAATAAATGTAATGATTACACAGTACACACAGGAAATGGAACGTACACACAGTACACACAGGAAACTGAACGTACACACAGTACACACAGGAAACGGAACGTACACACAGTACACACACACAGGAAACGGAACGTACACACAGTACACACAGGAAACTGAACGTACACACAGTACACACAGGAAACTGAACGTACACACAGTACACACAGGAAACGGAACGTACACACAGTACACACAGGAAACGGAACGTACACACAGTACACACAGGAAACGGAACGCACACAGTACACACAGAAAACGGAACGTACACACAGTACACACAGGAAACTGAACGTACACACAGTACACACAGGAAACGGAACGTACACACAGTACACACAGGAATCGGAACGTACACACAGTACACACAGGAAACGGAACGCACACACAGTACACACAGGAAACGTAACGTACACACAGTACACACAGAAAACGGAACGTACACACAGTACACACAGGAAACGGAACGTACACACAGTACACACAGGAAACGGAACGTACACACAGTACACACAGGAAACGGAACGTACACACAGTACACACAGGAAACGTAATGATCACACATACAGTAGCAGAAACACACACAGGCTTAGTTGGAAATCAGAATACAAGAAATAAAAACATTAAATTTTTACTTTCAATATTTTATTTCTTCTCAACATTACACAAATACAAGTAAAAGAAGCCATTATTGTATGTAGCCAGCTTTCCTCAGTTCTTTGAGTATGAAGGATATTTCTTTGATGCACGGATAGTTTCCTGCACAAAGCGAGCCATGTAGAAGTCTTAGCCGGTCAACCAATATGTTTGGATCTTTCCATGATGTGTAATCAATCTCTTCTACCACCATCTTACTTGCTTGTTTATTATAAATACTTTTAATATCACAATCGTCCCAGTGATCATAATAAGCATTATCAGATTTATTTATTATAACACGACGTTTCCATCGTTTCGGTCTCAGGACATCGCCACATTCTTCGATCTTGTCGGCTCTAGGTGCTTCATCACAGTCTATGCCTTTGTCAACAGCCTCAGAGTCACTGTAACAATCACTGTAGAAGACATCCTCTTCACCCAGATTACCGTATGAATTCGCTATCGATGATGTCGAAGTGTCTTCATCGTCTTCATGCTTCCTTTTTAGGAGTCCATCATTTTTACAAAGAATGGAGGATCTACTGAATATAGGCTTGAATGTATTCTCACTTTTCACGGTGTTGATACTTCCATTAGTTTCAGTCTTCCCGAAGCCATTAGCATCCTTCAATTTATGTTCTTCCTCACGATCGGGTGAGCTAATTCCATCACGCTCAGGACAAGGAAAATTATTGTCATAATGCAGATCACTCTTCTTTAGTCTAGTGGATCCATCGGTGTCCTCTATACCGTAAGTAGTCTTGACTTTACATGTTCTACCATGTCTTTTTAAGCAGTCAATTCGTGTTAACAACCTGCTACAACGATTACAGCTTAACATGTTGCGTAGTGGGTTTCTAGCACAATCATTCTTCTCATGTCGTCTAGCATTCCTTCTCATGACAAAATCCTTGCCACAGTATCTACAGCGGCTTCCTTCCGATTCAGCTATAGATAACAAAACCACGATCCATGGTAGCTTCTGTGACTAATGTTAGATACAAACTGTCAGTTTTCTCCAATTGGAACCATTTCTTAAATAGAGTTTTTGAAATATTACATCAGCGAGAGTTAAGTTATCTAATGCAAAGCAAATTGATGCAAGTAGTTCCGGCTGTCGTCAACAGATGACGCCACGTGTTGCTTGCAGGTAAATAATATATATTTCATAATGTGGGATGCGGAACGCTCACTATCGATCGCAAAGGGAGGTTGGCTTCGATAGTAGCCAAGGAGAAAAAAGTTCGTCCTTCCTGCTAGTGCTTCTCAGATTTCTCACGGTCCGCCATCTTGGATTACGACGTCACAGCGGCCATCTTGGATGGGTGTGACCTTGACCTTTGACCGAAACCGCAGGAATGATCGCAAGCACACGGATTAACCATCAAAATATTGATAAGAATAATCAGGAGCACACGGAGAAAACCATCATAATATTGACAAGAATAATCAGGAGCACACAGAGAAAACCGCAACAAGTTTTCTTTGATATAATTAAAATACAAAAAAAATTAATAAAAAATTAAAAATAAAAAGGAAAAAAAAATTCAAACATTCTGCTAGCTTGTGAACTTCTCATTGTTGAGCAAAGATATAGTTCTAGTACAAGCCAGAATGTTTGAATTTTTTTTTTCCTTTTTATTTTTAATTTATTATTAATTTTTTTGTATTTTAATTATATCAAAGAAAACTTGTTGCGGTTTTCTCTGTGTGCTCCTGATTATTCTTGTCAATATTATGATGGTTTTCTCCGTGTGCTCCTGATTATTCTTATCAATATTTTGATGGTTAATCCGTGTGCTTGCGATCATTCCTGCGGTTTCGGTCAAAGGTCAAGGTCACACCCATCCAAGATGGCCGCTGTGACGTCGTAATCCAAGATGGCGGACCGTGAGAAATCTGAGAAGCACTAGCAGGAAGGACGAACTTTTTTCTCCTTGGCTACTATCGAAGCCAACCTCCCTTTGCGATCGATAGTGAGCGTTCCGCATCCCACATTATGAAATATATATTATTTACCTGCAAGCAACACGTGGCGACATCTGTTGACGACAGCCGGAACTACTTGCATCAATTTGCTTTGCATTAGATAACTTAACTCTCGCTGATGTAATATTTCAAAAACTCTATTTAAGAAATGGTTCCAATTGGAGAAAACTGACAGTTTGTATCTAACATTAGTCACAGAAGCTACCATGGATCGTGGTTTGTTATCTATAGCTGAATCGGAAGGAAGCCGCTGTAGATACTGTGGCAAGGATTTTGTCATGAGAAGGAATGCTAGACGACATGAGAAGAATGATTGTGCTAGAAACCCACTACGCAACATGTTAAGCTGTAATCGTTGTAGCAGGTTGTTAACACGAATTGACAGCTTAAAAAGACATGGTAGAACATGTAAAGTCAAGACTACTTACGGTATAGAGGACACCGATGGATCCACTAGACTAAAGAAGAGTGATCTGCATTATGACAATAATTTTCCTTGTCCTGAGCGTGATGGAATTAGCTCACCCGATCGTGAGGAAGAACATAAATTGAAGGATGCTAATGGCTTCGGGAAGACTGAAACTAATGGAAGTATCAACACCGTGAAAAGTGAGAATACATTCAAGCCTATATTCAGTAGATCCTCCATTCTTTGTAAAAATGATGGACTCCTAAAAAGGAAGCATGAAGACGATGAAGACACTTCGACATCATCGATAGCGAATTCATACGGTAATCTGGGTGAAGAGGATGTCTTCTACAGTGATTGTTACAGTGACTCTGAGGCTGTTGACAAAGGCATAGACTGTGATGAAGCACCTAGAGCCGACAAGATCGAAGAATGTGGCGATGTCCTGAGACCGAAACGATGGAAACGTCGTGTTATAATAAATAAATCTGATAATGCTTATTATGATCACTGGGACGATTGTGATATTAAAAGTATTTATAATAAACAAGCAAGTAAGATGGTGGTAGAAGAGATTGATTACACATCATGGAAAGATCCAAACATATTGGTTGACCGGCTAAGACTTCTACATGGCTCGCTTTGTGCAGGAAACTATCCGTGCATCAAAGAAATATCCTTCATACTCAAAGAACTGAGGAAAGCTGGCTACATACAATAATGGCTTCTTTTAATTGTATTTGTGTAATGTTGAGAAGAAATAAAATATTGAAAGTAAAAATTTAATGTTTTTATTTCTTGTATTCTGATTTCCAACTAAGCCTGTGTGTGTTTCTGCTACTGTATGTGTGATCATTACGTTTCCTGTGTGTACTGTGTGTACGTTCCGTTTCCTGTGTGTACTGTGTGTACGTTCCGTTTCCTGTGTGTACTGTGTGTACGTTCCGTTTCCTGTGTGTACTGTGTGTACGTTCCGTTTTCTGTGTGTACTGTGTGTACGTTACGTTTCCTGTGTGTACTGTGTGTGCGTTCCGTTTCCTGTGTGTACTGTGTGTACGTTCCGATTCCTGTGTGTACTGTGTGTACGTTCCGTTTCCTGTGTGTACTGTGTGTACGTTCAGTTTCCTGTGTGTACTGTGTGTACGTTCCGTTTTCTGTGTGTACTGTGTGCGTTCCGTTTCCTGTGTGTACTGTGTGTACGTTCCGTTTCCTGTGTGTACTGTGTGTACGTTCCGTTTCCTGTGTGTACTGTGTGTACGTTCAGTTTCCTGTGTGTACTGTGTGTACGTTCCATTTCCTGTGTGTACTGTGTGTACGTTTAGTTTCCTGTGTGAACTGTGTGTGTGTACGTTTAGTTTCCTGTGTGTACTGTGTGTACGTTCCGTTTCCTGTGTGTACTGTGTGTACGTTCAGTTTCCTGTGTGTACTGTGTGTACGTTCAGTTTCCTGTGTGTACTGTGTGTACGTTCCGTTTCCTGTGTGTGTGTACTGTGTGTACGTTCCGTTTCCTGTGTGTACTGTGTGTACGTTCAGTTTCCTGTGTGTACTGTGTGTACGTTCCATTTCCTGTGTGTACTGTGTAATCATTACATTTATTGCGTGTAAATTGCATGTATTGCGCGTACATTGCGTACATTACGTGTTGGAGCTGATGGAGCTGTTGGAGCACTTGCAGCTAATGGTCAATTGAAGCATAGGAGCAAAATGTAGATGGATCTGATGACGTGAATTGTAGCTCTTGGAGCCTGGCGTATATTGGATAGATCGAATTTTTTTTCGATCAAATGATCCTCTTTTTTAATTTGTAGATTTGACTCTAGAATTATTGTACTTGGTTCTTGATTTGACTAGCGTATTATTCCATACGGTGTATGTATATAAGCGAGTCCTAGACAGCAGGACGCTCAGTTTGTTTCTGACGACGGCGGTGTAAGGATCACCTAGTTTGTTTCTTCTGGTGCATAAGTCGTGTCAATTAGCTGTTCTTGAGACCTCGATGGCATCTTTACCGTCTTTAACGTTGAACTCGGAGGTTGTACCATCGACTACGGGAACCTTGACGACAGCTACGACGGAGAAGGAGCAGATCCCGTGTGCACCGACGATGTCAACATTGGAGGAGATTTCAACAGACGTGATACCACCATCATCCGAAGTTTCATCGTCAGCAATGGATTCTTCAACTAATGAAGAGCGTACATTGCGTCAGTGCAAATACTGTGACGCATCATTTACTATCACCTCAAATGCTCGCAGACATGAAAGAAGCAGTTGTTCTAATAATGTTAAAAGAATACAATTTCAGTACAATAAGTGCAAAAAACTAATTTCACGTCTTGATAGCTTACATCTTCATTATGTAAAATGCTCCGAGAAAGTTAAGTGTGAGTATAATGAACATGGTTCTTGTTTTGACTCATGTGTTGTACCGACTGATGAGTCTATATAAGTGAGACCCTGGTGATATGGACTTCAGTCCGTCTCTGGCTGAGGTAATGAACGGATCGGATAGACATTTAAAGTCATGTTAAAGGCTTAGTCCGTACAATAAGAAGACTGTTTGAAACGAGGAATCCAAAAGGCTTTGGTAATTTGTCAGTGTTTTTTTTTGTACTTGTAGTAGTGTATTGAATTTATGTAATAAATTTTTTTAAAAGAACTTGTGGTGTTTTTATTTTCTCAAACCTGTCGCTTTTGTGGTATTTTTTAAAATTAATTTTTTTTGTATCGGCCAGGGATCGAACCAAGGACCTTATTCGATCTAATCAATCAGTATATAGATTACAAATTTATTAAATGAATTTTGAATTTTTTCCCGAATCTCTAGCATTAAAATTACGAATTTCCAATATGGTGGTCTTGATGTCTGATAGGATGGTGGTCGTAGAGGATTTAGAGGTTCTTTAAATATATGTTGAACATGGTTTATTGCAATTATTATTTTTTACATAAAATTAAACATTATTGCATCGATCGGGTATCGAACCAAGGACAGGAGCGGATCGAATCAATATGTAAATTAATGAGCTATTTATTTAATGAGTTTTGGAACTTTTCCCGAATTCCTAGCTAAATAATTACGGATTTCCAAGATGGCGGCCGAATTTCAAGATGGCAGGTGTCACAGTAATAAATTTTTACTGCACTCTAGCGGATAAGAACTAAACTAACATGTTATCAGCGCACTCTCGCCGACGAATACAAGATGGTGGTCTCCAGCAACGAAGACAAGATGTCGGACATGACGTCATACTGGGTGACGATATATATGCTTTAAGAAAAGTGGTGGGAGTCAGTCTGCCAAAAGTCACCACGGGGGGAAGGATCGGTCACCATTTTTATTTTTTTTTGCGCTCGTCGGGTTCGAACCGAGGACTCCGAACTCCGTGTCGTAAATGTATGTTTTTTTTAAATATTTTATTAAAGTTTTATTATTTAATTTTTTTTTTTATAATTTTTTAATTTTTTTTCATTAAAATCGGATAATAAATAAAAAAGTTAAAGATGGTGGCCGTAACGAAAATTGCAACGGTGACGTCATCATCCAATATGGCTGCCATGGCATCCTAATTTTCAAGGTCATGACCTCGACGGCTTAGAGCGGCTAGCTCTTAGGAGTTTTAAGCCGCTTTTAGGAATTTGGGTTCTTTCTAGGGCAAAACGACTTTTGAGGTTTTTGAAATCCTGATTTTTGAATTGTGGAATTTTTTGAGATTTTTTGGCGGAATTTTTTTCCACAGAAATGGAAATTTTTGCGAATTTTGAGGAATTTTGGACAATTTTTGCCCAATTTTGGCAAATTTTGGCGATTTTTGAGGATCAAATTCAAGGTCAAGGTCAAAGGTCAAGGTCAAGGTCATCCAAGATGGCCGCCGTGACGTCACAATCCAAGATGGCGGACGTGCCCACACGCTCCACAGCCTTAAAGCCTGTCCCAGAAAATACTATCCTATACTACTGTTATGCATTCTGAAGTAACCCGCTTTTGTTTCGTTTATGCCTGCAGGATCCTCATTCATGTCCATTCACCACTTTTTCCTCGGCATTTTTACTGTTCCAAATTTTTGAAGTGAAAACTTCAATGGGAAGGTTTGGATAGGGAGTACATTCATGTAAGTCGTCATCGACATGATCACGTGACGTGTTAACGATAAAACTATATCTGTTCCTATTAGTATAACTTATTGCGCTTTTAAATATTAAGTATACGATTACTGTGCAGTAAAAAGTGAGTATAAAATATATTAATATTCTCATATAGATATATAATTTGAATAACGAAGGAAACGGAGTCTTTGTAGCAATATAACCTAAAAGTTAAGAACATCAATATTTTTTTTAATACCTACAATTGCTATACAATGCGTATTTTATAGTAATTTAGGAGTTATTTTACTAACGTGATAAAACTAATTTGTTGTGTATAATGTTTTTTTCGTAAAAATTGCGAAAACGTCTCTGATTTTTATCAAAAAATATTTTCTTATGTTACACAATTATATTTTATAAAGTTAATATTTCTTATTTAAAATTTAATTTATATTTTCTTAATTCTATTATTAATATCAATAAAAGTTACTTCTATTATTATGGTTAATGCTATCATTAGAAGTTTAGGAAAATATGTTTGTTTAGGCCTATAGTTTTAAGTTTTCACTTCTATCGGCAGTCCTCATTACTGCTTTTAAATTTTTTTGTAAATCTGTAGTTGCAGATTTTTCCACATCGCGGGAACCTTAAAGGATATCATTTACCGTCTTGAATGTTCTTCCGCGGTTTTCTTTCTGAAGCATTGTATAGGGGAGGGGGGATGTTACACGTTCAGCGTTGAGGCATTTGCGTGCGACGCGTTCGGCACTCGGTACTTCTGTTCAGAGCAATCAGTAGTACCATTTTGTTGAACGGAACTATTCTAAAGAATTCTGCGTAAACTTTCGTGCCCGAGTTTCGTTTTTTTAAGTTTATTTGTAACTTGAGAACACGTGAAATTATTGCTAGTTACCGATTTTAGAGGTTTACACATCACTGGCGAGAACTTAAAGACTCACAATTTTTTGTCATAAAACCACAATACTTGTTTTTGCACACGTCATGGGGTATAATTTTATAAAGTTATGTACACTATAGCCTTTAAGATAGTCAAAAAAAAATTGTATGGCAAAAAACACATTTCATTTAAATTCGTTCGGTAATATTCGAGTGACGCTGCAACAAATGGACAGGCAAACACGTAACAAATGGGAGCTTTATTTGTATTCTCTTGCGATAACGGGGCGACCAATTTACTTCGTAATAAATTTGATTATTTCTCCTCTTGTATTCATAGCCTAGTATTCTAAAAACTAAGTTGTTTAAAATAATTGTCAAAATCACTTAATTCATAACAATTTTTATTTCAATTTCATATTAGAAGATTTTAAAATGCAGGGTTTCTGCAGAGTGATGCTTAATAATTGCCTCTCTGTTCATAACAGCCTCATACATACGACCTGCTCAAGAAGAGTATTTTACAGCGAGTGGGCTCCAATATGACTGTTATCACATCAGAAACGAAACGATAAGAAATAAAGTACTGTGTGAGCTTTATCAACCGTTCCAGAACGCTTGCTCGCAAATGATTTTACTGGCCAGTGAAATTTTTCTTGCACAAAACCTATTGTTTTTTATTTAGTATAAATTTTGTGGGGTTATTTTTATTTTTATTTTTTTATTTTTTCTTCAGGAAATCAAAATATTTTGAGAGGTAGCATTGCAGTAAATGGTGTTATCTGTTAAGTTGTAAGGGTGTACACCTCCTCTCTATTGCTAACCGCCTGGTACTTTTATATCATATGGCCCGCCGAGCAGGTTCCGATATTGTTTGTGTTTATTGAGAGCACTAACTAAAAAAATCATTATTTATTTATATACAATAACGTATAAATTAAATGTAAACTAATGTAAGTTATTTATCAGTCGTTTTAGAACTATTAGCAGTGTATATTTACTAGCCAGTGTAGTTAAAATAATATTTGTTAATGGTATCAGTGTGAATATCAGGAGCTTATAAGATTCCAATAGGTGGCATATTTACCAGTCTTAATTGCGTTGCATCCTACTAATCTATACTTAGGTTTTAACAACTTGAGATGTGTGTATGTGCATTGGATGACATTATGAATATATATTTAAAGTGAATTTTTATTTACATTTCTTAGAACTTAAATGTATTTTTGTGTGTTTATTTGTTTTTTTGGGCAAATATCGGACACAAATTAATGTATTTTGATGTAACGTTTTTAATTAGCTATCAGGAACGAAATATACATCTCCTAAGCAAATCAATTATATATATATATATATGAGTAATAAACATTCCCAAACTGCTTGCAATTGTGTAATACTTTGTGAAATTCCATTCCTAAAAGTTGTAAAAGGATAAACTTTGTTTTCACGAAGAAAAAAAAAATTATCCCCGAATCTAATGCAGCTGGAAGTACGAAAATGAGAGCGGATATCGTGTATATGGTGGTAGGGACCGAGTTTTATCCTTCTTTTTTTTTTTAAATTAGACTATTTATGGGTTATTATGAGAATCATCTCTCAGGATTTTAAAGTGGGGGGGGGGGGGTAAATTTTGGATGCAATTATAAACAACAGAACACTACCAACCCCATATTACCATATTGTTAAATTCCAGCCTTAATAAGTATAAACGACATGTTTGGTTTTAAAGAAAAATTAATTTATCCGTAACTACTAGAGCTGAAATAAATTTAAGAATGTTAGAATTTATAAAATTGGAAAAACACAGTACATTATTAAATTATCTAATAGATTCAATGATATTAATTTCAAATAACAAAACTAAACTTACCCCATTTACTCCCTTTAGGCCTGGAATTTCCGTTACGGGTAAAAATACAGTAGTTTTTATATAATTACTTTTAATATTTAACTTATGCTTGACTAGCTTCACAATTATTATTAATTATTTTTAAAAAAACATACCTAACCTTCCTTCATCTTTTAAGAATGGACTTTCCTAAATTTAGCTAAATATATTATTAACAATTTAGTTTTGCAGAATATTTTTCAAGTTATACCAGAACAAAAAAAAAGAGAAAAATGTTTAAATAACTTTATACTTTGACTGGTTAAATTTTATAATGGAAACTGTATTTTTTTTTAAATAATTATTGACAAAGTTGAAAAAATTGTGAAAGTAGACATTTTTTCTTGTTCCAGAACACATCAATTACATTAAAAATCTTATCGGTGTGGATCACATTGGCGTAGGTGCAGACTTCGATGGAATAAACAGGTAATTCAACGTTTGCATAAAAGTTTTTAATTATTTTATATTATGCCTTTAGGTGATCCTTACAATATGCAATATACAATAAAGACACTTTACGGTTGCCTGACAAAAAAAAAATACTGCTTCTGTAATAAGATAAAAATTTTATTGAGGGAGTAAATTCATTAAATACTGCAACCATTTGCTGCTATCACAATCAACACTCAACTTCTCCCAAGAAACTTGCTATTGAATTAAATTGTAACAATAAACTTCTAGAGGAGATATATATGGAACCGAAAGATACAATACTTGTTTCAAACGCTGAAATGCCATAACATTGTTTTATTCTTTAAGACATAAATTCTTCTCCATTGAGACAGAAGTAAATCATTCCCAAAAATTGATTTTACACGGAACACTAATAACTTCACAGCGAAAAATATTTTTGTAACGGCCAGTCACTATGAACTTGAGGCATTCAACTTACTATATACATTGATTTAACTAAGTCAAACAGTTTAAAATAAAACGATAAAATTTATTAAAGCATATAATATGCTGAAAACTTAATTGTTTTGTTTATATCCATACTCTTAAAGTCCTTATTTATTTTTGTTTTACTTAGAATTGTAAAATTTTAAATTTTACTTACATTCACAAAAATTTTAAAAATTTTAATTTATATATAATTATTTTTTAAATCCTGATTATAATTGCATTGATATCATAGTAATGGTTTCATATTTCATTACAACATTATTCCGTTAGTGAAAAAAAATATCAAATTTGAGAAAGCTGCTTCCTATTTGACTTTTCCTCATCCATTTATTCAGTGAAATATTCCAGAGTAGTTATATCTGTGTTGGTTTCCACGAGCCAAAGGGTGGCGGGGGAGGGAGGAGGTTATTAATTTCCCTAATAAAAGACGGACGAGCGTGAGAACTCAATTAAAACTTTAATCTCGGCCCGTGCTCGAAAGAGAGGCTCCGTGTGAGAAATACAAAAATACGGGTTCACGGTAGCTGACATTTTGTTTTTTAATTCTCTCGGACAAAATTGCCATTTAATCAGAAGATATTTTGAAGTCGTCATTTGATAGTACTTAGTCTTCGTCAAGAGAAATTTTAAAGCAAAGTAACCCTTCATCCGTCAAATTATCTTTCAAATTAAAGCTTAACCCTCTTAATTAAGACCTTTGAGAAATATGTGCATCCAAACAAGATTTCCATGAAGTTATACATTTCCAAAACCAAGTTATAAGAAGGATTTACAAATATTTAAAAATAAATCAAAGCGTATAAAAAGTACAACTTCTTAATCTCATCGCATTGTTGGACCGTTATTTTTTTCAACATGACTGACTCTTACAGATACAATCGTGAGGGTTCGACTATGTTCGGGCATGTTTGCCTCTTGGGACATCGGCAGCCATCTAGGTTGACGCCACGTCCGCCATCTTGGAATCTGCTATTTTTAAAATCCGTAGTTATTGAGCTAGAAATTAGGGACCAATTCCAAAATTTCAAGTAGATAATATTGTTTTTATTTTTTTTTGGTATTCCGGATATTGACTGTTTATTATATATAATAAATTGATTTAATTTTTTTTTTGCCTGGTATCGATCTATGGACATGAGTTGATTTAGTCACTCATTATTTTAACCATTTTTTTTCCCCCGAATTTATATTTCAAATATTACGAATTTCCAACTTGACGTCCATATTGGCTTACTGAACTGGCAGACTCGTGATTATAACCAGTGTTCAGGAATTTCGCCATATTATTATTTAAATAATTGATTTTTACATAAAATTCTCTTTTATTGAATTCAGCAAGAATCGAACCTGGAACAAGAAGCGATCAAATCAATTGACGTCTGAGAAATGAGGAATTTATACCTCTTTAGGGATTTTCCAAGTAATTTATTGAATAATTTGTTTTACCTGAATTCACTATTTTCATATCAAGTAAGGATCGAACCAAGGAAAAAACAATTGAATCAATAAATATTTTAATGAGCGAAAATATTTTTTTTTGATATTTTCCTGTATTGGTAGCTAAAAAATAACACAATTTCGAGAGAGTGGGCATGACGACTAACAATATGGCGTATGTCACGACGGTTAACTGTATGGTGATACTGCAATCCAACACGTTAAATTTAAACTAATACATTAGTAGCTCCTCTTGTAAGTGATGCTATAATTCCTTCAAATTAAATATAATATCAGTAAATGTGTGTTATTTTTTATATACCTTTTTTAATTATAGGTTTAGTCAATATCTCGATGGTCGTACGTACAAAGGCTTTTTTTTTAATCTAGAGTTCCCAGCTGTCAAGGTTTGAAATTACTACTAGTATAAACTTATAAACATAATCTAGACGTGTTTTACATCGTAGCTTAGTGTTTAGACTAAAGAGCTGGTAATCAGAAGGTCAAGTGTTCGAATCAGCCCACCTACAAAAAAATACTTTCTAAACTTAATTAGAGTCTTTAAGGAAAGGTCATAAAAACTAACAAAATCTTTTTTTACAGTATAAGAAGCCAATACCGAGAATAATATAAAATATGACTATTCGCGACAGTAGTGCCACCTTCAGGTGTCACAACAAGAGAACCATCGGACAGGATTGCGGTCTGAAAAGCCGAAAGTCAGCGAAAATGCCAGTGAGGTCCTGATCATAAGCAACGATCGTCGGAAACGTCCGAAGATGGCCGAATCCTGACGATTGGCAAGCCACCGCCAAAAAATTACGTAGTCCCATAAGAAATACATTGCGCCATACTCGGCCATTACATATATACTACTATCAAGGTTTAAAACTGCATATTGTTACCTTGACGGTGACTAAAATCCAACCGAGACATCGGTGAACTGTAAATATTTTGTAAATGGAACATAAAACTTTTATTTAAAATCATATATTTTAAAAATTTACGTGAAACACAACGGTAATAGTGTTCACAGTAATACTGGGTTCAGGTTCTTACCCAGGCATACCCAGTAACTCTAAATGTTAAAAATCTTTTAACTATTAATGTTCGCACTTTAGTAAGCATAATAAAATTATATAATTTCCGATCATTTAAAATTTTAATCATTTTTTCCGTGGTTTGAAAATGTTATTATTGAAGGAATCATGAATAAAAATATTAAAATATGCGTCAATTTTTTTGTAAGAAATACTCGGTACAATCTCGAGAAACGTACTTCGTACATGCAACAAAAAATAACCATAGCCATGTGTTGCACAAAGCCACTGTAGTTGGTTCGTACTAGTACAGTCCAGGACGTGTGGAGAGTTGGCCCTGGCCGCGCCTGCCCGCCGTGACAAGACGCACCCCTGGAGACACGGGTGTGCTGCGGGTTACAGGACACCGCAGGGGCTGGAGGACGTGTCACAAGACGCACCCCTGATGCCAAGCGTGTGCTGCAGGTTGCAGGACGCCGCAGGGGCTGGAGGACGTGTCACAAGACGCACCCCTGATGCCAAGCGTGTGCTGCAGGTTGCAGGACGCCGCAGGGGCTGGAGGACGTGTCACAAGACGCACCCCTGATGCCAAGCGTGTGCTGCAGGTTGCAGGACGCCGCAGGGGCTGGAGGACGTGTCACAAGACGCACCCCTGATGCCAAGCGTGTGCTGCAGGTTGCAGGACGCCGCAGGGGCTGGAGGACGTGTCACAAGACGCACCCCTGATGCCACGCGTGTGCTGCGGGTTGCAGGACGCCGCAGGGGCTGGAGGACGTGTCACAAGACGCACCCCTGATGCCACGCGTGTGCTGCGGGTTGCAGGACGCCGCAGGGGCTGGAGGACGTGTCCATGTACCCGGGTCTGTTCGCCGAGCTGCTGAGGGGAGGTCGCTGGAGCCTGGCCGACCTCAGGAAGGTGGCCGGCCTCAACGTGCTCCGTGTGTTCGGCGCCGTCGAGCAGGTACCCCCTCCCTCCTCCCCACCCCCAGCCCTATTGCGATCCCCTGGACACACGCCACTGCAGTTCCGTACCCGCTGCCGGTCGAAAAAAAAAATTCAAAGCAGTCACGAGGACTGCCGACAGAAGTGAAACCATTTTTCGCAATTTTCACGAAAAAGATATTATCACCCAACAAATTTGTTTATCATGTTAGTAAAATAACTCCTAAATTACTATTAAAATACGCATTCATAGTAATTGTAGGTATTAAAAAAATAACTAATGATGTTCTTAATTTTAAGATTATATTGCTACAAAGACTCCGTTTTCTTCGTTATTTAAACTATAAATCCATATGAGAAAATTAATGTATTTTATACTCACTTTTTACTGCACAGTAATCGTATACTTAAAGATTTAAAAGCGCAATAAGTTATACTAATAGGAACAGATATAGTGTTGTCGTTAACACGTCACGTGACCATATCGTGACGACTTACATGAATTTACTGCCTATCTAAACCTTCCCATAGAAGTTTTCACTTCAAAAATTTAAGAACGGAAAAATTGAGAAATAAAAATTGGTTGTCTGTAAAGTCGGTTAACGGGCGATAGTTTAACGTGACAACGTCATTACAAAACATTGATGAAATGATTGATTACTTTTATGAATAAAATTAAATCATTTTTATTGAATTATCACTATTATGTATGGATACAAAGCTGGAGTGAAATGAAATCTATAATTTTATTGATAAATTTACTTTTATTTGCACTCATAAATTCAAATATGTTTATTTTAATGAAGAGATTATTTAAACTATAACTTTTATACATGTTTGCTATTTAACTTCTTCCAATCTGTGTTATTCTGTTAAGGATAGGACGATGATAGGAAACGTATGAAACGAATGGGAGTGTTCAAGGATTACCCAACACCAAGATGCAGTCAAAAATAATATATTTGCGCTACGGACTCTGCAGCGATGCTAGGAGGAACGGGTTAGCAAAGAGCAATGCAAATGTTACATTGAAATGCATGAAAACAGAATTACGCCACGGACTCGGTCGCAATGCTAGGAGGTTCAGGTTAGAAAAAAGCAATATAAAATTTGCGTAACGGGACACTTTTTCGTGCGTTTAGCCGGCGTTCATCGATTTATTAAACGTTCTTACGTCAAAAAATTTCAAAGCAGTCATGAGGACTGCCGACAGAAATGAAAACTTTTCTTGCAATGTTCACAAAAAAATATTATCACCCAACAAATTTGTTTTATCACGTTAGTAAAGTAACTCCTAAATGACTATAAAATACGCATTTCATAGTATCTGTAGGTATTAAAATAAATAAATAATGATGTTCTTAATTGTTAGGTTATATTGCTACAAATACTCCGTTTTCTTCGTTTTTCAAACTATATATCTATATGAGAAAATTATTAAATATTTTATACTCACTTTTTACTGCACGGTAATCGTATACGTAAAGATTTAAAAGCGCAATAAGTTATACTAATATGAACAGATATAGTGTTATCGTTAACACGTCACGTGACCATATCGTGACGACTTACATGAATTTACTCCCTATTCAAAACTTCCCATAGAAGTTTTCACTTCAAAAATTGAAGAATGGAGAAATTGAGAAATAAAAATTGAAAACACAAACCCACAAAAAACAAGCCAAATCAGGTATTATTGACAACACAACGACGAAAGCACAAACACGTTCAAAATTGTTCTCTTTTTTTCCCTTAGTTTTTGTTCTTGAATTTTTTTTCATGGCAAACAGTACAAAACTGCTGTGGCTTATGTCCGAGAAATTGTATTAGATCAAAATCCCCCATTCCACGAGTTATCTAAAGAACATACAATATATCACAACCGTATTTTTGACGAGAGCAGTTTATTTATTTATTTAAATAGTTCCTCGCTGATTTGCTGTACTTTTTTCTACCAATAATCTTAAAATTTTTGATATTTGTAGATATTACTGATGTATGCCACTAGAAAGAACGTTAAAAGTGTCTTTTGCACAAAAGTATACATAGTGTCTTATGCCTCCGATGTACAGAAATAAATTTACATAAGAATTTCCTAAAGGAATGCCTTAAAAGAGGTGTGCGTGTTTAAGAAGACAGGCATAAAAATGCATTAGAAGATAGTCAATCAAACTATGTTACTAGTCTTGAACTATTGTCTTTTCAATTGCTGTTCATATCATAAGAAAGTCCTTCGACATGCAATAGTTTAATTTTATCAGTACTGCAACAGCTTCTATTATTCATGCAATGATAAAACGTTTCTACAAAATAAACATATATGAGTTTATGATAACAACATTGTAGAATGAAAAATGTTAATACCACCACGAAAAATTATTGTTATTAAGAAATATTTTTTATTTAACAATTAAGATGGCATTAGATGACCAAAGAAATCAGGATGTCAAAAAAAATAGTAAGCACAGGTTTCCATAAAGTATCGTAAAAATAATAAATGTTAACTATTTAATGGTAAAAAGGGTTTTGTGGATAATTTTTTTATTTAGAAGAAAAGTAATCATTAATTTGAGGAAAAATGTATTAATAGTAAAAAATAATTTGGTTTATATTAGTTACCAATACTTCATCAAATTGGTTACGTAAACACAATGTAGACAAAAGGTAGTGAAAGCTAATACAGCGTATTAAAAAAATTAAATATTTTTACATATTTTTCTGCATCATAACTTAATTTTTCAAGTAGTTTAGCGTTTCATGGGAAATCTTAACTGCATACTCAATAGGGCCAAGTTAACTTGTGCCCTTTGACCATGCAATAATATAACTCTTATGTAGAAGAACAGATATAACATCGCAAAAAATTATTTGTTAGTGAGCTATATAGAATCCATCAGATGGCTACAGAAAACATGATGCTAAAAAAGTAAGAAAAAGATAAAAGAGAATAGAAACAAAGTTGTATTTGTTAACAATTGGAATTATTTTAAAAGTCATACCTTTATTTTAGAGAGTTTGTTGGTAGTATTTGTAAAAATTAATATTTATTATTTAGCTATTAATACTCCACCCGAAGGCTATAGTAAACAGGATGCAGTAAAAGGTAAGCACAATCTAAAATAATATAAAATAATTAACATTTTGAATTAATTTCTTCGTCTGATCTTCATTTTTGAGTGTGCGTGGGTTTTTTGAGTAATTATTTTTTAATGTAGAAGGAAAATGGATAATACCATGACAAAAATTTATTTTAGGATAGTCGTCAATTAAGAATACACTTAAGGGCTTATAGCAAAAAGAATGCAGAAGAAGGTAAGCACAGTCTAATAAAGCATATAAAATTAATATGACTTTATTTTCCATACTAAAATAATTTTAATGTAATCAATAATTCATCTTTCAGAGTGCTTGGGTTTTGATGTAGATGGAAAATTGATAATACCATGAAAATATTATTGGTAGGTATTAATATTTGTTACTTTTCTATTAAGTCTCTGCTTGATTGCTTACAGCAAACATGATGCTGAAAACGTTTAGCAAGTGCTAACAGAGCATATTAACGAAATAAATTTTCCCTAAATTTTAAATGAATTTATGCGCTAGAAATTAACATATGAACGTCTGTAAGTTTTATATAATGTGTAGTATTATTTTTGGTTGTAGAATACAACTGATAATACCGAGCCGAAACGTTATCGGTAGCGTCTGAGTAACATTTATTTTAGTTATATAGCTATATAGAATCCATCGGATTACTACGCCAAAATGGATGCACATAAAGGTAAGCAGAAGCTCAGAAATTTTTGTAAGCATTTTGAATTATTTATAGGCTACGTTCAAACATTATTTTTGAAAGTTTTAGGGTTTTTGTGGGAGCTTATTTTTGGAATGTTTAACACACTGAACAATATTAATTAATATTATAATGGGTTGTTATTATTTTTATTAATTAATTACCTCTCCTAGTTAAATTGAGCAGCAGGGCCTAAACTACGGAACTGTCCCAGTAGCCCGAGGGCAAAGCGACTCCGGGTATTTTACTTTGCAAGGTCGTTAATATCAGAATTGGCAGAAGGTATTTATTCAATTTTCCATATCTAAAATAAATTAGTTTTTAGTATTGTTTTCAGAGTTATCACTCTCTAGAACTTTAAATATTTTTTAATGGATTTAAAATTAATACACATTCCAGCACCAATGATAATTTATACTTTCTACTCAACAAAATTAATTGAAAATTACCCTTTGATAGCATTTTAATTGGTAAAATTGAATGAATGAATTTGTGGCTATAATTACATGATATGCAGTAGCCTCCCAGGCAAACAAAGCAAAAAGACAACATTATTAAATAACAAATGGTTTTATTTAAGATCATTTACTTTTAAAACACAACGCATTTGTAAAGAGTCTCAGCTGTAATAAACGTTTATATTTTTTTTTCCTTGGTAAGAATATTTATATAAGTATAAAAAATTTGGATTTCTGTCATATAATATTATTTTCTTTAAATTCAAAGTTTTTTTATTAATGACATAAAACACACCTTAACTATCATTTATTTGTATTGTACATTAAAAATAAACTTTTAGATAACTAGAAATTCACCATAGAAAAAAATGTATTTTATAATTTTTCAATCTACAATTAAATCAGAGTTATTAATGCCATGAACATGCTTAAATGAAATTAATTTTATAATTTTACCAATTTATTTTTAGATTCATCTAACATAAAAATGTTTTATTTATGCTAAATTTTAAATACTCATCTACGTTAAAACTTCACACAATAACTTTATTTAAAATTCAATTAATTTAATTTTGACAGCAAAAAAAAACATTTTAACTGGAAGAAAGCTGGACATTTAAAAAAAATCATATTAAATATATATATTTTTGTTTTTTAGGAAACTTTTCTTATCGTAGCCGGGGAAAAAATTTGTCTTTGATATTTTCATATAGTTTAGTTTATTTTTCAGTGACGCAAATACATTTTGTAACTTTTTTTCAGTTACTTTACGCAACTTTTAACGAATTAATTTTATGAAGGGTTTTTTTTGTACAATTTTTAAGTGCTTGTTATAAATTCGGATCGTTAGGTTTTTTCATTCCTGTTCACCTGCTAGCGATTAGTTTCCATTGGTACTCAACTTCTCGGAAGAGGACGAATGCCACGTGCTTCCAACTTCCCGGGCGAACTAATAAGGGAACTTTCCCCGCGCAGGAGTGCTCCGAGTGAGCGGAGCGGCGCGCTCTGTACGACAGAGCAGTAACGTACTGGAAGGGAAGGGCCTAGGCGACCGTCCCGTTCATAACCTCCCAACCTCTACACGATCTCACGGTGCACGTTCCTGCAGACTATCACCACACGCGGTGCGACTTTCCGTCAAGTTTCAAGTTATAACGACTCCACATCAAGCGTTTTCTCCGTTTCTCTGGCTTCACACTTTCATTTATGGCAAAAAAAATAACCATAGATTTTTTAGCCAACCAAAAAAGATGGACTTTTGACCCAACATACAAAAAGAAATAATTACTATGTTAAAAAAAATTAGTTGTCTGTAAAGTCGGTTTACGGACGATAGTTTAACGTGACAACGTCATAAGAAAAAAACATTGATGAAATGATTGCATACTATTATGAATAAAATTGAATCATTTTTATTGAATTATCACTATTTTGTACGGATACAAAGAAGGAGTGAAATGAAATCTACAATTTAATTGATAAATTTACATTTTTTTTTTGCACTCATTAATTCAAATATGTTTATTACTTTAACGAAGAGATTATTTTAACTATAACTTTTATACATGTTTGCTATTTAACTTCTTCCAATCTGTGTTATTCTGTTAAGGATAGGACGATGATAGGAAAAGTAGGAAACGAATGGGAGTGATTCAAGTTTAATGTGCCTCGAAAAATTCAAATCGAGTGGGAGAGAGATAGATGCGGCGCAAGCGTACAATGTGCGTAACGGGACACGGCGTAATGGGACAATTTGCGTAACGGGACACTTTTTTGTGCGTGCAGCCGACGTTCATCGATTTATTAGACGTTGTCACGTCAAAAAACTATCAATAGAGTCGTATGTAATGTTTCTGTACTTTTGTTTCGACAACGTTTATTCAATTTACATTTCATTATTAAATTCAAGGACCTCACCTAACGAGTAATATTTTAATGATTTTTAATTTTACTGGCGATCAGCTCTGGATTAAATACTTTACTGTAAAAGTTTATAATTTAGTTTTTATAATTAATTATAAGGCAAATAAGATGTTTACGTAGTAAGGCCTACATAATTTTAATATCATTATCACCTGTGAACGTCTCTACAGAATAGCATTTGCAGTTAAATTACGTCGTGAGAACACCGCAACAAATCTGTCTTTTTTTGCATAGATACATAATCTTTAATATAAATAAAAATTACCTTTAAATTAAATTTTTATTATTGTAATTTCCCATTAGAAGATAGTTGTTCTGTAGCTGGAAATGTCCTCAATGCGGTCACCAGGAATCCACCGATGATTACTTCATTGGTCTGGGATTCCAACTGAAGTTGATAAAATTAATAATTAATAAAATATTTAATAATTAACCAAATAAATCAAAAATAATCTTAAAAATTGTTAACAATTATTTGTAAAAAATTTATAACATTTTAATGAAATGAGACTTCTTCATCGAGTCCGGAGTTCTTGGTTCGAAACCGACAATTGCCGATTTAAATGAAATAGATAGAGCAGCGGATTCTGTGAAATATGTAACATCATTACACAGTGAAAGGTTGTGTATGTTGGGTCAGCTTCATTAATAACACACATTGGCTACATTTGTAACCAGTCACTTCAACCGGCTTTATTTCATCCAGGCTACATTAGTAGTCAACCACTCCAACCGCCTACAATTCTAGCCAATTTTTCCAAGCTGCTACATGTGTAGCCAGGCTTCATATATAGCCAGTTTCTCTTAATGACTGGCTTCAACAGACACATTCAGGTTATGCAAGTCATCTATAGAAAGTTTCCAGCACCTCTTAGTTCTTCAACTACTAAAGTTCATGTTTATTTAACAATGACTAAATATTCGATGGTTTGGGAAGCAGGTAGGACAATTTATTTTCGACTAATATGTCTGGCTACTTCCATGATGTATAATCGATACCACCTGATCCTATCATCGTCCTTATACGTTGATTATAATTTTTTTTTTCAATTTTTAAAGTTTACATAAAAATCATCTTCATAAGCTTGAGCGGTATCATTTTCGTTTTGTGTACACGATGTATCCACCTTTATAGTGTCAGAGCCTCATCACTGTCTTCAATCCTGTCAACTTAGGTGTTTCTATATTGTTTTACTAGTATGCAGAGACGACTTGATGTTGGTGTACCTTACAAATCCAGTTTACTGAAAAGATCCGAGAAATCATTGTTAATGTCAGGTTTTTTACCTTCTTCATGATCATAATATACGTCTAATAATTCTAATGCATTCCAATTCTCTAAAGTAGTTGACTTGTGCTCAGTATAATCTGTAAGCTCGGTTTCACGGGTCGACTAAAACTTATCTGGCATTGGCTGCAACTAAAGAGATTTTTTTAAGGACCTCAGGCCTTTCGTGGCGTTTGACCTTCATTCCTGAAGCAAACTCCTTCTTGCAGTGATTTCTCAGGTGACCTTTCGATGCCAATGCAGGCCATGATATGTGATCCATATTAACTTCTGCAACTGATACCATATGTTTTGCTGAAATGAAATATTTAAATAAGAATTTAAAACAATATTTAGTGAAGGTTCATTTCATTTTTACATTTTTAATTTATAAGTCTCATTAGCCCAGCTTATTACCAATAGAATTCACATTTTGTGATAAAGTATATACAAAGTAGTATATAATAGTATTTCCTAGATCAGGGTTCAGGGTGTGGATTGAGATTGTCGGTCCGCCATCTTGGATTTGTGACGTCACGGCGGCAAAAATTCCTCAAAATTCCTCAAAAATGACTCAAAATGACTCAAAATTTCCCGTTTTAAGAAAAAATTTCCCGTTTTCGAGGGAAAAATTCCCGTTTCGAGGGAAAATTTCCCGTTTTAGTCCTTAAAAATCCCAGCGGCTGAAAATTCCTAAAACTGGCTTAAGCATCCTTAACTCAAGCCAACGTTAAGCCATTTATAGGATTATGACGTCACCGCTGCAGTTTCCGTTACGCCCGCCATCTTTAAATTTACTATCCAATTTTAATGAAATAGAAAATTTTTTAAAATTTATAAAAATATCAATTAATAAAATTTTAATAAAAAATATTTAAAAAACATACGTTAACGACACGGAGCTCGGAGTCCTCGGTTCGAACCCGGTGAGGGCGAAAAAAAAATTAAAAATGGCGACGATACTTCCACCACGGAAGTCACCTACACACTAACCTACCGCCACCAATAACAAGGTCATCTAGAATGATGTCATGTCCGCCATCTTGTCTTCGTCTGCTGGTAGCCATCATCATCTTGTTATCGTCGGCGAGAGTGCGCTGACGCCATGTTAGTTTAATTCTTATCCGCTAGAGTGCAGTAATCATTTATTACGGAGGTGCCCCCGCGCCATCTTGAAATTCGGCCGCCATCTTGAAATCATGTAATAATGTAGCTACAAAAGCGGGAAAAATTCCAAAATTCATTAAATAAATCACTCATTAATTTACATATTGATTCGATCCGCTCCAGTCCTCTGTTCCATACCCGATCGATGCAATAATGTTTAATTTTATGTAAAAAATAATAATTTCAATAAACCATGTTCAACATTCTTAAAGAGACTCTAAATCCTCTACGACCATCATCCTATCAGACATCAAGACCACCATATTGGAAATGTGTAATTTTAATGCTAGAGATCCGGGAAAAAGTTCAGAAATCATTAAATAAATTTCCGATCAAAATACTGATTAATTAGATCGACTAAGGTCCTTGGTACGATCTAGGATGATGCAAAATAAATTAAATATAACATCAATTTAACATAATAGTAACAGGTTCGAGGAATTAAACACCGCAAGTTCTTTTACAAACATAATATTTATTACATAATTTATATTCTACTACAGGATCACTTACGAAAGCCAGCAATCTTATAATCATTTAGTTCCGCAGCGGTGTGAAATGACTAATTCTTAGCTCCAATCGGTTTATACTAGACAGAGTCCAGCCAGAACCTTTACAGACATAGTCCACCTCTTCTTGACAGAGTTTCTGGATACCGTTTTTAACAGTTTTCTTCACATCGTTAGAACTGTAAATTACTGCAGCCGATGTCATGAATGCACACTTCTTCACTTTGTCATCGAACGGATATGGCTTTCCACATATACAGTCCAACCACAAGTTATATTTCAAAGGTCCGTTTGTTGCTACATCATCAGTAAGCTCATTGATTATCTTCTGTCTGATATCGTCAAGAAAATTACAAATGTCCTTCGACTCACCGAACGTATTTAGATAATAGTAGTCTTTCAACGTTCCACGAAATGCAGACTGCGCCAAGTAGAAGACATTATCGTTCACTTGTAATGCTCCGAACACAGTCTTAGGTTTAGTTCCATGTTCAGACGTCATAACAATCGGTTGCTGGACATCTGTTTTTTTTGGTTATACGCTTTCGTGTCTCCAATCTAAAGCGAGGAGTCGAAATGTCGGCAGGTAGTTCAGCAGTAGGAGCACAGACTCCACCTTTACATTTTTTCGCATGATGTCGCAAACTGTCAATTCGAGTAAACCATTTAAGGCGCTCATCACATCGAAACTTCATGCGAGAAGGATTCTTCGTGCATTTGCTCCGCTCATGTCTTCGTGCATCATGGGAAAATTCGAACGACGTATCACAGTAGCTGCAAGGATACCGTGGTGATGAAGACGATCCTTTCAGACCCGATCCAGATACAGGCGTTGCAACAGTAGTACCATTTCCAGGCATTCTCTTATGCACATCGATGCATCGTTGTTGCGACGAAACCTTTACTTTCTGCCGCACAGCAGGACCTTTGCATGCCTTCATGTGCGTTTTCATATTATCTTTTCTGGCAAACTGCTAATCACATTTCTCACAAACAGGCATTTTACGATATAGGTTCTTGACACATTCGCTCCTCTCGTGTCGCCGAGCATTGCTGTTGTTTGAGAAAATCTTGTCGCAGTAACAGCACCGATGTTCGCTAGTTGTCATATCAGCATCCATTGAAGTCTCCATCGAGGTCGTATCGTCGATCGTCGTGGTTTCCTGCACATCCAGCTCAGTAGTCATTAAGCTATCTTCTGCTGGTGGTATCACATCTGTTGAAATCTCCTCCAATGTTGACGTCGTCGTCGTTGCCAACGAGATCTGCTCCACCATTGTCGTCACTGACGTCAAGGTTCCCGTAGACGATGATACAACGTCCATCGAGTTCGGCGTTAAAGTCGGTAAAGATGCCATCGAGTTCTCAAGAACAGGTAATTACGCGACTTATGTACCAGATGAAATAATCTAGGTGATCCTTACACCGTCGTTGACAGTAACAAACTGAGCGACCTGCTGTCTAGGACTCACTTATATACATGCACCGGATGGAATAATACGCTAGTCAAATCAAGAATCATTTACAATAATACTAGAGTCAAAACAACATTAAAAATAGAAGGACCATCAACGAAAAGGCAGCACATTTGGAAGCACCGACAACGAAAAGGCAGCACCGACAACGAAAAGGCAGCACAATTGGAAGCACCATCAACGAAAAGGCCGCACCGCAAACGAAAAGGAAGCACCATCAACGAAAAGGCCGCACCGCAAACGAAAATGAAGCACATTTGGAAGCACCACCAAAAAAAAGGCAGCACCGCCAACAAAAAGAAAGCACATTTGGAAGCACCGACAAAGAAAAGGCAGCACCGCCAACGAAAAGGCACCACATTTGGAAGCACCAACATCTAAAAGACAGCACCGCCATCGAAAAGGAAGCACATTTGGAAGCACCGACAAAGGAAAGGCAGCGCCGCCAACGAAAAGGAAGCACATTTGGAAGCACCGACAAAGAAAAGGCAGCACCGCCAACGAAAAGGCACCACATTTGGAAGCACCAACATCTAAAAGACAGCACCACCATCGAAAAGGCAGCACATTTGGAAGCACCATCAACGAAAAGGCCGCACTGCCAACGAAAAGGAAGCACATTTGGAAGCACCGACAAAGAAAAGGCAGCACCGCCAACGAAAAGGAAGCACATTTGGAAGCACCGACAAAGAAAAGGCAGCACCGCCAACGAAAAGGCACCACATTTGGAAGCACCAACATCTAAAAGACAGCACCGCCATCGAAAAGGCAGCACATTTGGAAGCACCATCAACGAAAAGGCCGCACCGCCAACGAAAAGGAAGCACATTTGGAAGCACCGACAAAGAAAAGGCAGCACCGCCAACGAAAAGGAAGCACATTTGGAAGCACCGACAAAGAAAAGGCAGCACCGCCAACGAAAAGGCACCACATTTGGAAGCACCAACATCTAAAAGACAGCACCGCCATCGAAAAGGCAGCACATTTTGGAAGCACCAACAACGAAAAGGCAGCACCGTCATCGTAAAGGCACGGACTGCAAGACCGGGTCATGTCAATATCAGACATATAGACCATGAACTCAGTACACACAGGAAAAAGGAATGTACACGCAGGAAAACGGAACGTACACGCTGGAAAACGGAATTTACACTCAGGAAAACGGAATGTACACGCAGGAAAACGGAATATACACACAGGAAAACGGAATTTACACTCAGGAAAACGGAACGTACACGCAGGAAAAACGGAATGTACGCGCAGGAAAACGGAAGGTACGCGCAGTAAAACGGAACGTACACGCAGGAAAAACGGAACGTACACGCAGGAAAAACGGAAAGTACACGCAGGAAAAACGGAACGTACACGCAGGAAAACGGAAGGTACACGCAGGAAAACGGAACGTACACGCAGGAAAACGGAACGTACACGCAGGAAAACGGATCGTACACGCAGGAAAACGGAATGTTCACCCAGGAAAACGGAATGTACACGCAGGAAAACGGAATTTACACGCAGGAAAACGGAACGTACACGCAGGAAAAACGGAACGTACACGCAGGAAAAACGGAACGTACACGCAGGAAAACGGAAGGTACACGCAGGAAAACGGAACGTACACGCAGGAAAACGGAACGTACACGCAGGAAAACGGAATGTACACGAAGGAAAACGGAACGTACACGCAGGAAAACGGAATGTACACGCAGGAAATCGGAACGTACACGCAGGAAAACGGATCGTACACGCAGGAAAACGGATCGTACACGCAGGAAAACGGAATGTTCACGCAGGAAAACAGAAAGTACACGCAGGAAAACGGAATTTACACGCAGGAAAACGGAACGTACACGCAGGAAAAACGGAACGTACACGCAGGAAAAACGGAACGTACACGCAGGAAAACGGAAGGTACACACAGGAAAACGGAACGTACACGCAGGAAAACGAAACGTACACGCAGGAAAACGGAATGTACACGCAGGAAAACGGAACGTACACGCAGGAAAACGGAACGTACACGCAGGAAAAATGGAACGTACACACAGGAAACGGATCGTACACGCAGGAAACGGAATGATCACAGGCTCCAAAATTCATTGGCTCCAATATTCATTGACTCCAATATTCATTGGCTCCAATATTCATTGGCTCCAATATTCATTTACTCCAATATTCATTGGCTTCAATATTCATTGGCTCCATCAGTCATTGTCACCAACAGTCTTTTGGTTCCAAAAGTCTTTTGGCTCTAAATATATTTGGCTAGAATTCTTCGAGTCTAAGAGACTATGAGGCCACATGGCTACGAGTCTAAAATGATCTAGATATTTACGAGTTATACACGGCTTGCGAGGCTAGAGCTACGAAGCTTCTAGTTCACAAGTTTACGTGACTGCGAGGATACAGGACTACTAGTCTACATGAGTACTTGACTACGAAGCTACTCGTCTACAAGACTCCATTTGCAGCATCTGTCTTCGTCAGAATTTTCTCTCTTGCTCCAACTGCACCACTACCATTATGTTATAAGATTACATGGATACTTGATTACGTAGCTTCAAGTCTACGAGGCTCCATTACATCATGTCTACGCGACTACGAGCCATGAGGTTACGAGACTACGTGACTACGAATCTTCAAGTTGACGAGACTGCGAGGCTACAGATCTACGAAGCCTCTAGAAAACGAGTTTACGTGTCTGCATGGATACAGGAATACAAGTCTGCATGAGTTCTTGACTACGAAGCTACTCGTCTACAAGGCTACAATTACTACATTTGTCTTCGACGGAATTTTCTCTTTTACTACATCTCCTTCATCACCATTATGTTATAAGATTACAAGGCTACTTGCTTACGTAGCTTCAAGTCTACGAGGCTCCAATGCATCATGACTACGAGACTACGTGCCATGAAGTTACGAGACTATGCGATTGCAAGTCTTCAAGGTTACGTGATCCCGAGGCTATAGGACTACCAAGCTTCCAGAACGTATGGTTACGAGACTGCATGACTAATTGGCGGCGCGGCTACGAAACTTCATGTCTCTAACTGACTACAATAGCACTATTCAGTGGTGAGAGTTAATTTATCTCATGCAAAGGTACTTGCTGCAAGTAGTTCCGCTTTTCAACATCAGATGACGTCACGTGTTGCTTGCAGGTAAATAATATTTATTTCTTATATGCGGGATGCTCACTATCGATCGCATAAGAAGGATGGCTTCGTTAGTCTCCAAGGAGAAGGAAGTTCGTCCTTCCTGCTAGTGCTTCTCAGATTTCTCACGGTCCACCATCTTGGATTGCGACGTTACGGCGACCATATTTGATGGGTGTGACCTTGACCTTTGACCGAAACCGCAGGAATGATCGCAAGCACACGGAGAAAACCATCATAATATTGGCAAGAATAATCAGGAGCACACAGAGAAAAACGACACACGTTTTCTTTGATATCATAAAATTACAGAAAAAAATATTTAAAAATAAAAATAAATTAATAAAAAATTAAAAATAAAAACAAAAAATACATAAACAGATTCTGCTAGCTTGTAAACTTATCATTGTTGAGCAAAGATAGAGTTCTAGTCCAAGCCAGAATTTTTTTCAACAATCATAAGTTTACAAGCTAGCAGAATCTGTTTATGTATTTTTTGTTTTTATTTTTAATTTTTTATTAATTTATTTTTATTTTTAATTATTTTTTTCTGTAATTTTATGATATCAAAGAAAACGTGTGTCGTTTTTCTCTGTGTGCTCCTGATTATTCTTGCCAATATTATGATGGTTTTCTCCGTGTGCTTGCGATCATTCCTGCGGTTTCGGTCAAAGGTCAAGGTCACACCCATCAAATATGGTCGCCGTAACGTCGCAATCCAAGATGGTGGACCGTGAGAAATCTGAGAAGCACTAGCAGGAAGGACGAACTTCCTTCTCCTTGGAGACTAACGAAGCCATCCTTCTTATGCGATCGATAGTGAGCATCCCGCATATAAGAAATAAATATTATTTACCTGCAAGCAACACGTGACGTCATCTGATGTTTAAAAGCGGAACTACTTGCAGCAAGTACCTTTGCATGAGATAAATTAACTCTCACCACTGAATAGTGCTATTGTAGTCAATTAGAGACATGAAGTTTCGTAGCCGCGCCGCCAATTAGTCATGCAGTCTCGTAACCATACGTTCTGGAAGCTTGGTAGTCCTATAGCCTCGGGATCACGTAACCTTGAAGACTTGCAATCGCATAGTCTCGTAACCTCATGGCACGTAGTCTCGTAGTCATGATGCATTGGAGCCTCGTAGACTTGAAGCTACGTAAGCAAGTAGCCTTGTAATCTTATAACATAATGGTGATGGAGCAGATGTAGTAAAAGAGAAAATTCCGTCGAAGACAAATGTAGTAATTGTAGCCTTGTAGACGAGTAGCTTCGTAGTCAAGAACTCATGCAGACTTGTAATCCTGTATCCATGCAGACACGTAAACTCGTTTTCTAGAGGCTTCGTAGATCTGTAGCCTCGCAGTCTCGTCAACTTGAAGATTCGTAGTCACGTAGTCTCGTAACCTCATGGCTCGTAGTCGCGTAGACATGATGTAATGGAGCCTCGTAGACTTGAAGCTACGTAATCAAGTATCCATGTAATCTTATAACATAATGGTAGTGGTGCAGTTGGAGCAAGAGAGAAAATTCTGACGAAGACAGATGCTGCAATTGGAGTCTTGTAGACGAGTAGCTTCGTAGTCAAGTACTCATGTAGACTAGTAGTCTAGTATCCTCGCAGTCACGTAAACTTGTGAACTAGAAGCTTCGTAGCTCTAGCCTCGCAAGCCGTGTATAACTCGTAAATATCTAGATCATTTTAGACTCGTAACCATGTGGCCTCATAGTCTCTTAGACTCGAAGAATTCTAGCCAAATATATTTAGAGCCAAAAGACTTTTGGAACCAAAAGACTGTTGGTGACAATGACTGATGGAGCCAATGAATATTGAAGCCAATGAATATTGGAGTCAATGTATATTGGAGTAAATGAATATTGGAGCCAATGAATATTGGAGCCAATGAATATTGGAGTCAATGAATATTTGAGCCAATGAATTTTGGAGCCTGTGATCATTCCGTTTCCTGCGTGTACGTTCCGTTTCATGTGTGTACGTTCCGTTTTTCCTGCGTGTACGTTCCGTTTTTCCTGCGTGTACGTTCCGTTTTCCTGCGTGTACTTTCTGTTTTCCTGTGTGTAAATTCCGTTTTCCTGCGTGTACGTTCCGTTTTCCTGCGTGTACGATCCGTTTTCCTGCGTGTACGTTCCGTTTTCCTGCGTGTACGTTCCGTTTTCCTGCGTGTACGTTCCGTTTTCCTGCGTTAACATTCCGTTTTCTTGCGTGTACGTTATGTTTTCCTGCGTGTACGTTCCGTTTTCCTGTGTGTACCTTCCGTTTTCCTGCGTGTACGTTCCGTTTTTCCTGCGTGTACGTTCCGTTTTTCCTGCGTGTACGTTCCGTTTTCCTGCGTGTAAATTCCGTTTTCCTGCGTGTACTTTCTGTTTTCCTGCGTGAACATTCCGTTTTCCTGCGTGTACGATCCGTTTTCCTGCGTGTACGATTCGTTTTCCTGCGTGTACGTTCCGTTTTCCTGCGTGTACATTCCGTTTTCCTGCGTGTACGTTCCGTTATCCTGCGTGTACGTTCCGTTTTCCTGCGTGTACGTTCCGTTTTCCTGCGTGTACGTTCCGTTTTCCTGCGTGTACCTTCCGTTTTCCTGCGTGTACGTTCCGTTTTTCCTGCGTGTACGTTCCGTTTTTCCTGCGTGTACGTTCCGTTTTCCTGCGTGTACGTTCCGTTTTCCTGCGTGTACCTTCCGTTTTCCTGCGTGTACCTTCCGTTTTTCCTGCGTGTACGTTCCGTTTTTCCTGCGTGTACGTTCTGTTTTCCTGCGTGTAAATTCCGTTTTCCTGCGTGTACATTCCATTTTCCTGCGTGAACATTCCGTTTTCCTGCGTGTACTATCCGTTTTCCTGCGTGTACGTTCCGTTTTCCTGCGTGTACCTTCCGTTTTCCTGCGTGTACGTTCCGTTTTTCCTGCGTGTACGTTCCGTTTTTCCTGCGTGTACGTTCCGTATTTCCGTCGTGTACGTTCCGTTGTACTGCGCGTACCTTCCGTTTTCCTGCGCGTACATTCCGTTTTTCCTGCGTGTACGTTCCGTTTTCCTGTGTGTATATTCCGTTTTCCTGCGTGTACATTCCGTTTTCCTGAGTGTAAATTCCGTTTTCCAGCGTGTACGTTCCGTTTTCCTGCGTGTACATTCCTTTTTCCTGTGTATACTGAGTTCATGGTCTATATGTATGATATTGACATGACCCGGTCTTGCAGTCCGTGCCTTTACGATGACGGTGCTACCTTTTCGTTGTTGGTGCTTCCAAAATGTGCTGCCTTTTCGATGGCGGTGCTGTCTTTTAGATGTTGGTGCTTCCAAATGTGGTGCCTTTTCGTTGGCGGTGCTGCCTTTTCTTTGTCGTTGCTTCCAAATGTGCTTCCTTTTCGTTGGCGGTGCTGCCTTTTCTTTGTCGGTGCTTCCAAATATGCTTCCTTTTCGATGGCGGTGCTGCCTTTTCTTTGTCGGTGCTTCCAAATGTGCTTCCTTTTCGTTGGCGGTGCTGCCTTTTCGTTGTTGGTGCTTCCAAATGTGCTGGCTTTTCGTTGATGGTCCTTCTATTTTTAATGTTGTTTTGACTCTAGTATTATTGTAAATGATTCTTGATTTGACTAGCGTATTATTCCATCCGGTGCATGTATATAAGTGAGTCCTAGACAGCAGGTCGCTCAGTTTGTTACTGTCAACGACGGTGTAAGGATCACCTAGGTTATTTCATCTGGTACATAAGTCGCGTAATTACCTGTTCTTGAGAACTCGATGGCATTTTTACCGACTTTAACGCCGAACTCGATGGACGTTGTATCATCGTCTACGGGAACCTTGACGTCAGCGACGACAATGGTGGAGCAGATCTCGTTGGCAACGACGACGACGTCAACATTGGAGGAGATTTCAACAGATGTGATACCACCAGCAGAAGATAGCTTAATGACTACTGAGCTGGATGTGCAGGAAACCACGACGATCGACGATACGACCTCGATGGAGACTTCAATGGATGCTGATATGACAACTAGCGAACATCGGTGCTGTTACTGCGACAAGATTTTCTCAAACAACAGCAATGCTCGGCGACACGAGAGGAGCGAATGTGTCAAGAACCTATATCGTAAAATGCCTGTTTGTGAGAAATGTCATAAGCAGTTTGCCAGAAACGATAATATGAAAACGCACATGAAGGCATGCAAAGGTCCTGCTGTGCGGCAGAAAGTAAAGGTTTCGTCGCAACAACGATGCATCGATGTGCATAAGAGAATGCCTGGAAATGGTACTACTGTTGCAACGCCTGTATCTGGATCGGGTCTGAAAGGATCGTCGTCATCACCACGGTATCCTTGCAGCTACTGTGATACGTCGTTCGCATTTTCCCATGATGCACGAAGACATGAGCGGAGCAAATGCACGAAGAATCCTTCTCGCATGAAGTTTCTATGTGATGAGTGCCTTAAATGGTTTACTCGAATTGACAGTTTGCGACATCATGCGAAAAAATGTAAAGGTGGAATCTGTGCTCCTACTGCTGAACTACCTGCCGACATTTCGACTCCTCGCTTTAGATTGGAGACACGAAAGCGTATAACCAAAAAAAACAGATGTCCAGCAACCGATTGTTATGACGTCTGAACATGGAACTAAACCTAAGACTGTGTTCGGAGCATTACAAGTGAACGATAATGTCTTCTACTTGGCGCAGTCTGCATTTCGTGGAACGTTGAAAGACTACTATTATCTAAATACGTTCGGTGAGTCGAAGGACATTTGTAATTTTCTTGACGATATCAGACAGAAGATAATCAATGAGCTTACTGATGATGTAGCAACAAACGGACCTTTGAAATATAACTTGTGGTTGGACTGTATATGTGGAAAGCCATATCCGTTCGATGACAAAGTGAAGAAGTGTGCATTCATGACATCGGCTGCAGTAATTTACAGTTCTAACGATGTGAAGAAAACTGTTAAAAACGGTATCCAGAAACTCTGTCAAGAAGAGGTGGACTATGTCTGTAAAGGTTCTGGCTGGACTCTGTCTAGTATAAACCGATTGGAGCTAAGAATTAGTCATTTCACACCGCTGCGGAACTAAATGATTATAAGATTGCTGGCTTTCGTAAGTGATCCTGTAGTAGAATAGAAATTATGTAATAAATATTATGTTTGTAAAAGAACTTGCGGTGTTTAATTCCTCGAACCTGTTACTATTATGTTAAATTGATGTTATATTTAATTTTTTTTTGCATCATCCTAGATCGTACCAAGGACCTTAGTCGATCTAATTAATCAGTATTTTGATCGGAAATTTATTTAATGATTTCTGAACTTTTTCCCGGATCTCTAGCATTAAAATTACACATTTCCAATATGGTGGTCTTGATGTCTGATAGGATGATGGTCGTAGAGGATTTAGAGTCTCTTTAAGAATGTTGAACATGGTTTATTGAAATTATTATTTTTTACATAAAATTAAACATTATTGCATCGATCGGGTATCGAACAGAGGACTGGAGCGGATCGAATCAATATGTAAATTAATGAGTGATTTATTTAATGAATTTTGGAATTTTTCCCGCTTTTGTAGCTACATTATTACATGATTTCAAGATGGCGGCCGAATTTCAAGATGGCGCGGGGGCACCTCCGTAATAAATGATTACTGCACTCTAGCGGATAAGAATTAAACTAACATGGCATCAGCGCACTCTCGCCGACGATAACAAGATGATGATGGCTACCAGCAGACGAAGACAAGATGGCGGACATGACATCATACTAGATGACCTTGTTATTGGTGGCGGTAGGTTAGTCTGTAGGTGACTTCCGTGGTGGAAGTATCGTCGCCATTTTTAATTTTTTTTCGCCCTCACCGGGTTCGAACCGAGGACTCCGAGCTCCGTGTCGTTAACGTATGTTTTTTAAATATTTTTATTAAAATTTTATTAATTGAATTTTTTTATAAATTTTAAAAAATTTTCTATTTCATTAAAATTGGATAGTAAATTTAAAGATGGCGGGCGTAACGGAAACTGCAGCGGTGACGTCATAATCCTATAAATGGCTTAACGTTGGCTTGAGTTAAGGATGCTTAAGCCAGTTTTAGGAATTTTCAGCCGCTGGGATTTTTAAGGACTAAAACGGGAAATTTTCCCTCGAAACGGGAATTTTTCCCTCGAAAACGGGAAATTTCCTCTTAAAACGGGAAATTTTGAGTCATTTTGAGTCATTTTTGAGGAATTTTGAGGAATTTTTGCCGCCGTGACGTCACAAATCCAAGATGGCGGACCGACAATCTCAATCCACACCCTGAACCCTGATCTAGGAAATACTATTATATACTACTATACAAAACATATTTGTTTTTAATTTGGGGTTGTGGAGGCTCTCTGAGGCTTGACTTGTTCTCAAGCAGAAGGGGCTTTAACATGTGTAGTTGATCTTGTATGATATTTATTATCAACTTAAGATAGGCGTTCGATCCTTTTCTGTTTGATAGTAACATGATTATAATATTACAAGGATTTTTTAATAACAGGTATTCGGAAATCAAAATAAAAACTCAATATATTCCAAGTGTAATGTAGAAAAAATTTCAATAGTGTATAAATGGAACTCTGGCACCAGGCTTCAGGCTATGAAGCGAAGGTCCGGTCCGCCATCTTTAATTCTGACGTCACGGCGGCCAATCCCAAGCGAAAACAATGTGCCTGTACAGCTCGTACGAAGCAATGAGCACACTCCATAACACAAGTGGTTTTTATCCAGGACACCCAGACTTATCGACCTGGAGTAAAACAATCTGGCAATCTTTTACATAGCCTCTACGAAATATATTCATATAGCACACTGATCACAGGCGAAACGACTAAGTGCCCTTATGGACACATGACGTAAGCAATAGCGAACATAAAGGTAAAATTCAAGGTACAGTACTGAAATTTAAGAATGTTTTGGCACAGATGAAAGGACCTCAAATTGATATAGGCAAATTCATTACGTAATATAACGTAATCTTCGTTTTTAACAGACGTATCTTAGCTGTATTCCTTAACTGCCTTGCCAACCAAAAACGACAAAAAAATAGACGCATGAATATCATTGTAATTTATTTTCCTGACCACTCGCCAACTCCAGCTCACCAACGCCAAGCCAGCGAAGAAGGATCTTAAGTCCTCAGAACACTCGTTGTCTTCGATGAGAGATTATTTCAAAAATTGTCGAAGTCCGAACGACACACACTCAAAACATTCTTATCGCAAGTACTCGGAAATTATTCTGAGGTCCAATTCTGGCTTCACGTAATAATTCTATCTCTCAACATTTACATAGTGACGATAAGATACCAAGAGGCTTCTTCGGTGGTGACCTCGGTGGCAGCGTGTCGACGGGTGGAGTGGTCTTCTGATCGACGAGTCTCTCTCTCTCTCCATCTCTCTCTCTCCCTCTCTCTCTCCCTCTCCCCCTCTCCCTCTCTCCCTCTCCCTCTCTATCCCTCCCTCTCTCTCCCTCCCTCTCTCTCCCTCCCTCTCTCTCCCTCCCTCTCTCTCCCTCCCTCTCTCTCCCTCCCTCTCTCTTGTAACGCCCCTCGTGCCTCAAAGTTGAATTATTTTAAATTAATTAAAAATAGCCTTGGAAACTTGCTGGGTAAGAAAAATAAGAAAATTAAGTAATTGACCAGAGGTGGCACGAGGTGGAGAACAAGATAATTTGGAACTCCCTGACACAAGCAACTTGGGAGGAGTATGGATCTTTTAAGGGAAGAAGGTATATCTTAATAAATTAACACTACACAAGTAGCTTGGTCTATAGGTTCCCTGGTTTATTATTAAGGAATTTTGTGTTCGTATTATTCAAACCTGACAATAAAAATCTTAGTAAATAACAAAGTTAAAGGGGGCGCCCCAGGAGTAATTAAAACAGTACATGTTACACCTTAGCAAAAATTATTACATAATTAAAATTTAAAAATTGCACCAAATTTGAATGTCCCAACAATTACATCGCTGATTAGTTTTGTTGATTCTACATATTCTTGAGGAAAGCACTGTTCGCTGGTAGGCTATTCATTTGATTTATGTAGTTCGTAGCTAGAAAGTGGGGGGGGGG